>NC_056739.1:702159812-702164812 GCF_019279795.1 Protopterus annectens
TACTGAAAGACACAGCAATGTGACATGACTGTTGCACTGAGGATTATGCGAATACTACTACATAGAAGTGTACGGGAAGCACTGGAAACATGAAGCACAACCATTATTGACAATGTTGAAGCTTATATCACATGAGGTCACCCAGTATCAAGAGCTGAAATAGATTCAAGAAAACCAGCTATAGTAGCTCAAGAAAAACAAAATGACAAAAGTAGCATGAAGCATTAAAACTGCTACACCCAGAGATTATAGTGTTTTATGTACAGGCAGACACAAAGTCATAGAATGCCAAGACCTGCAAGCAGGAACAATAGTGCTGTGGAAGAATGGCATCCAAGTAGTTCCAAAAATACTAGGAGAAACAAGGTTAATAAAAAGGACTTTAAAGTCATATTTGAGTATACTACCTGTACATGTAACCCCACATAACCTGCAAAAGGAGGCAGTTCTGAGTACATTGCAGGTACTGAGAAGTGCACTCACAGCTGATATCAAGGACTGAAACAATATTAATGTTATATACTTTAATCATACATTAATGGAAGAATGGAGAAATTAACAACAAAACAGATTTCTGAACTACTCTGAGACATGATGGTCAATGAAACTAATCACAAAGACTGCCTAGACCCCCTATGGCATTGTGATTGGACAGGGTGCAATCCTCTGTGTTGTGATGTGGAAATGTTTTGTTTACAATAATGCACTGTATTACATTTTCCCCACCTATTTTGAGATGTTTGCCCTTGTATTAACTTCCCATGTTGTAGCAATTGTCATTCAGTGCAGGAATAAATCTCAATATCCTAATTTACATTGTCTGCACACTTAGATAACCGTAGTCCAGGAGCATTGGCTTGAAGGACTGAGAAACAAATGCAAAATAGGACAGGGCTAAACAGCGAGTACTGTGGTTCATCACTAGTAATGTTTCTGCTTTCAGAAGTGGCTTCTGTGACTCTAACTGCATGGGTCCTGTCAGACAAGCAGCTGGTTGTCCAATGCACAACTTATATATTTATAATCAATGTTATAAGTTTGTTAATAATGTCTGCATGAAAAATAGTGTCAACAACCTTGTCTAGTTTCAGATAAGCTGCATGTACTGCATAACTGCATCCAATGCTTTAGTGACTTTGTAAAGAAATTACTGATGCTAAAACTGCAGGCCGTGCTTTTGAATAAGGCCTAAGACAACATGTTCCATTGTTTTACATATGAGACTAATGGGACTGATGTGGTTATAGTTACAAGGATCCATGGTTTGGCTACTCTTGTATGCATTTCAGTGGTTGTTATCCAGGCTTCAGTAATATAACCAGCAGAGAAGCTTAGATTAAAGAGGTTGATGTATACTAGGCACTTTTGAGAGCATCTTTGCTTTACTATTAGTTGTGTTGCTTACATTTCCTATTATAATATTAAAGTTAAAATTGCAAGTGATTTTACAAAAAAAAAAAAAAAAAAAAAAAGCTTATACTATACTGTGTTGTTTGCTTTTTACTTTCACAATCTACTTTTTCTTTGTAATCACACCTACAAAATTATGTTGTGGTTGGTATTAGGCAATGTTTTACATAGGACTGAAAAGCATTATGAGTAAAGAAATACCTTGCCTTATTAGAGCTGCTTACATTGTAGGTTTACTACTATATAATCACGTGTTCATTTTCAGTGTGAGCTGTTCCACATGTAAGAATGAGTTGACAGATTTTCTTTTCTAAGAATTACAAAACTACTACCGATATTTTTAGCATGAAAATACAGTAGCCTACACATCAATGAAGGTAATAAAGCATTATGAGTTCAGTCTTCATGATGATATGGCAGGGATTTTCACCTATGAAGAAAAACATCCAAGGGGTCATCCTTAAATTAAAATACAAAGACAACACAAAGATAACACATTTTTTCCATCAAAGGTTGTGTAGTTTGGTACTGGATATGATAAGGAGGTTGAAGACAAGCTTTTTACTTTCTCTTCCTTCAGAACAAGACTGGTTAGATGTAGTTCAATTAGGCCATACCTGTTGCTGATCAGGAACCTGGTATGTTATCAAGATGTTCTTAGCTTTTGTGAGGGCGCTGCATAATAATTATAGGGGGCAAAATGGTGTTTAGAATAAGTGTTGTCTTATCTGAACTTTGCAAACAGCAAGCAGGAAAGATGAAGAGAAACTCAGAGTAAGTGAAAATATAATATATAATATAATAATATAAAACGACTAGTGATTAAAAATAAAAAAAGAACACTTCCTAAACCTTCAAAACCAACACAAACTAAACCCAAAGAAATTTTGGAGCACAATCAATTCCCTACTCCATCTAGGTCAAAATAACAATCCTTGCCCTAATCCAGGTAAAACTCCCACTGAGATAGTCTTGCTCTTCAATTCATATTTTATCGACACCATAGCTAAACTCACCACTACCTTCCCACATATAGACCCCTGCCCACCTGAACTTTCCACTTCACACTCCTCTACTACTCCTCATATTCTCATTCTCACCTATACCAACTTCCACTATAAGAAACTACTTCATAAACTCAAACCTTGTACTAACGCACCAGAAAATTTACCTGCTGAATTTCTACAACTATCTGCAAACTCCATTGCCTATCCTATCAGCATGCTCCTCAATAGATCTATTCAGGAGTCCAGTATACTAAACATATGGAAGAAAGCATTTGTTCTTCCACTCCATAAAGATGGCAACAACTCTAATATCTCTGGCTTCCGACCCATTGCTATCCTCTCTCTCATCTCTAAAATATTAGAAAAATGTATTCACACTCAGCTTCTTAACTATCTTGTCTAAAACCAAATACTTTCCACTACACAGCATGGCTTCAGGCCATGTCATAGTACCTGCACTGCTCTCATATCCTTTATGGACACAGTAAACAGGGCTCTAGATGCCAGTTACATAGTCTTCTCACAGTTCCTAGATCTCTCTAAGGCCTTCAACACAGTTTCACACCCCCCTTCTCCTCACACAACTCGCCAACTTAGGTTTCTCACCCCATACCTTAAACTGGTTCTCAGGCTATCTCACCAATAGGCATCAATCCACCTAATGGCAACACTGCTTCTCACCTTTTCTCAACAAAACTATAGGTGTACCTCAAGGATCTGTGCTAGGTCACCTCCTTTTCAATATATTCATTAACAACTATCACACCACCCTTACCCATGGCACAGTTATGCAATATGCAGATGAGTCTACAATCACCTGTACTGCCAAATCTATATCTGAGTTACAACGTCTTAGCCAAAATGCTTTCACTTCAACCAAAACTTGTCTGTCAAACAACCATCTTGTTCTAAGTCCCAATAAACCACATTTCTAATATTCTCCCCCAAAAAAACTACCACTCTGAACAACAATGTTTTTCTGTCCAATCCCATAATAATACTCGCATTGAAGTTGTTCCAAGTACCAAACTGCTTGGAGTTATTATTGATGGAAATCTAACATTCAAACTCCATCTCAATAGCAACATAAAAAAAAAAACACCTAAAAAATTCGGTACCCTCTATAGACACAAATACTACCTTAATATTACTGCTAAAAAGCTCGAGTATTATCCTTCCTGCTACAATCTCTGCTATACAGTGTCCCAATCCTCACCAATATCCAGTCCTCCCAGAAAATCAAACTGGACTCATGTTACAATAAGATTGCCAAATTTGTAAGAAATTCAAAAAACTCAGCACACCACTGCTTATCTATATAACAGCTAAACTGGCTCAGACTCCCACACTACCTCACTTATTCACAATTAACCACTGCACATAAACTCATATACAAGCCTTCAACATGCCCCTCCCTCTCCTCCTTAGTGACTTCATACTACCATAACAGGCCACTAAGATCCAAAAACACAATGATGCTGAAAGTTGAAAAAACCTAACATTGCAGCTGGTCAAATGCTGTACTTTTTTACTGTCTCAGAACTATGGAATGCCCTCCCACTTTCTATCAGAACAATCAGTAATCTTGGTGTCTTTAAGAAGTTTCTCAGATCACATCTCACTTCTCTCTGGCAATGTACTTGTGCCAAAATAGTACCTCCTAACACCTGAACCACTACTATATTCCTCTACAATATTACTACTTAGGAGTTCTCCCTGACTTGCTGAATTCAGCTGCTTATGCCTACAAAACTCCAACAAGTAGGAATCAAAACTGCTACACTACCTGACTAACTCCATCCTCAATGATCAAATTGTACACAATGTTGATGTGTAATGTTTGTAAATAACTTGTACCATTGTGTTTAATATTTATTTCCATGCATTGAGACTGTATATACACTTGTGCTTGTTCTTGTATGTACAAGTAATGTTATGTGGAGCTTTTCTCCCAGGGCCTCTACTGAAAATGGGCTCACATAGGCCCAGTAGTCTTTCCCGGTTAACAAATGCAATAAATAAATATATAAACAAACAAACAAATAAATAAATAGTACAAATTTTTCATACATTATAACATTTCCTAGTAATTGAAGATCTATTATTAATATTGTAATATATAATTGGACAATTTTCATGACTTCACAAGATATTTTAAGAAATATTGGTCCACATCCTAGGATAGTGTTTAAGAACAAACTAAATTTAAAAACACAGTTCTGTTATAGATGGCCAAGTCTAATGACCAATACTAGGCACATTTCCTTGTATGAAATGCAATTACTGTCAGTATATATATATATATATATATATATATATATATATATATATATACACACACACACACACACACACACACACACACACACACACACACACATATATATATATATATGTGTGTGTGTGTGTGTGTGTGTGTGTGCATATATATATATATATATATATATATATATATATATATATGAATATATATATATATATATATATGGTCTATATTAGAACACCGAATGTTCAAAATGTTGAGTGTTCTAATATCGAACCCTGTGAATCGAAAATTTAAAACATTAAACATACAGAACAGCA
>NC_056739.1:702169812-702335952 GCF_019279795.1 Protopterus annectens
CTAGAATGTCCCAGCTATAAGAGATTTTTATTTTTTATCATTGACAGAGTACTGAGTGACTCTAGGAGTAGGGATGATGAATTAGAGTTAGAAGGCAGAGAAACTAAATGGCAGCTAAGATTAAATGCTTGTTGCAAGCTAGGTTTAAATGATTATTGTTCAATAGCTCCCTTTTTGAAGCAAAGGGCAGCAGAGGTTTAATTTTAAGTGTACATTGAAAAGACTTATCGGAATGCAGCTAACAGATCAACTGTGTTTTGCATTTTTAAGTCCATTTTTTATCAATATTTATATTATTATGTTTATTATTAGTATTAACAATTTTTATCTTGAATGTATTGATTATTGCAGTTTATAGCATGTTATTTTGTATATTACATATTTAGGGGAAGTATGCATTTAAGTTTAGTCAGGGTAATTTCAGTGATGCAAGCAAAATCATGAATAATTTCTTAAGTAATTAGAGTATATAAAGGAAGTTACATCATAATTGATTGGCTCTGATGAAGCCAGTTCATGTTTTTGGTGAAAGCACTTCATTGGTTTTACTTTAACAGTATTTAATGTTAAATAAACTTGTGTTTCACGCAAACACTGCCTTGGTGGCTTGCTTTTTTATTTTATTACTGTTTACAAGTTTTTGAGCCATTTGGCTTGTTTTTTGATGTTTTTTTTTAAATAATTGAGATTAATTTACTTAAAAAAGTTGAAGAAATTTATGAATGTATTACCTGTGATACTTCCTATCATTTGACCAACAGTAAATTAAATAAAACCATTGATAATATCCACATTTTTGAATGGAGATTAATCACCACAAAGAAACTCATGACTGAGCTGACTTTTTAATCAGGAGCATTTTTAGATGGCCAAAAGAAGGGAAAGATTCATATGAACATCAGGTCAAAATTTGAAATGGAGGTCCACTAACGCAGCCCATAGCCACTTTCTCAACTGAATCAAATTCAGCTGAAGTGGATGTTTTAAAATACCATGCAGCTACAGCGACTCCCTGCACCTACTGAAAAATACTGAAGGTACAGTACTGAAGGTACAGTAGCAGTTATACAAGAAAGTAAAGGGGAAGAATCAGAAGATGATGCTAACGTGCAGAATGACATGGAGTATAAGCGACCATAAGCGTTAGTCGATAATGTTTCTAATTATTAGTTAAATTGATATGATATTTTGGGGAAATATTTGGCTTTATACCTTCAGAGAACACTGATATTGTTGAAACATTAACTGAGCTATGCTTATTTGTACATCGTTTTCTGTAGGGAAACTAACAGAAAGCTACAGGATAGGATAGCACAGCATATATATGATGCTAAAACAATCTAATTCTGCCAGTGCTTTAGTGAAGTACATTTTATTGTTGAGTACATCTCATTCTTTTAAGTATTCTGTTTTACAGCTGTGAATATGAGTAGATAAGTAGATTAAATGCATTAAATATACATGGTATAAATGAGTCTTGTTCTTTAAAACCTGTTTTGAAATGAAGGGGTTTACATCATTGATCATGTGACTAATTTATTCTATTTAAAAATGTGTATATGGATCTATTTAAATACTTGATAAAGTGTAATTTGTATGTGAAAGCTTGTATTATATAAAATCATTTGTATCTACATTGTCGTGAACTATCTGGTTTTATTTTTTATTAGTGATGTTTTAAATAGTTAGTGCTTCCCTTGAATAATTTATCATGTGAAAATCTAATAAAGTGTCAAGCAAATGTTTTTAGAAATAACAGTCCCCGGTGAGTGGTACTTTATAACAGCTGACAATATAATTATTCTAATGGCACAAACAAGACCAGGCAGTTTTAAAAATGTAATACACATTACTGTATTCCACTGCCTGCCTTTTCAAACAGTAACATGATTTAATAACTACACTGGGACTTCACATCTGTATCACATAAGTTCTGAAGGATGTGTAAACATTTACAGCTCAGGTAGTTTGCCACAGGCTACTATAACTATAAAAGATGCAGATAATTCTAAAGTGAAACTGTTTTTATGAAACAGTGACTGAGAAAAGTTAAAAGTACAATTAGAATGTCCAAAGTTTTGCTAAAACATGTCAGGAACTGCCTGCACTGTGCAAATGAGGACATCATTTTGAAGTGGCCCACCTTCCTACCCAAACACAATGCCAATACATGTAATAAAACCTCTGAAAAAGATAGTAAAAAGAGTTACCCCGGGATTCAATAATACCTAAACTAAGTATGCACTAAGTGCACATCGTTCTGAGTGACAGACAGCACAGACATACCTCTGTCCTTCTTCCTTTTAATTTTAGTTTTTCTACTAATATTTTTGCAGCTTTTATTATTATTTTATTTATTTATTTATAGTTTGCTTGCCAGGAGAGTTCATTGGGCCATGAATAGCCCATTTTCAATGGAGTCCTAGGGAGAAAAGCTCCAGAAAATTACAAATTACAGATTTAACATGAGTAAGTCATTAAAGAAATTTAATGTGCACAAATGAAGCAAAATTGAACAAATAGAAAAACACATATTAGTAGAGTACACATACTAGTGCAATGCAATAAGAGTAACATTTACAAACAGTCAAAGTTTTTAACAGTTTAACATATTAACACAATGCAATAACAGAAACTGTCTAAAATTTTTAACAGTTATGCTAATTCATGCAGTTAATTTCTAGGCTAACGAATTATACCATTCTAGGAGTTATGTTAATTCCTAGAGTTTATTAGAGGTACAAAACAATGGGAGGCTATTGTGAATTATAGCTTATAGAGAGTTGCTATAGTGTAGGGAGATTATGTGGGGTGGGAGCAAGAGCATTCCCATAGTGAAGTTATGTGTGTGTGAAGTAAGGTTTTGAATGAAGAGAGGCTGCTGGTGGTGCAGATGAGAGGTGGGAGGGAATTCCAATGGTGTGTTAGAGAGAAGGCCATTAGATTTTTGCCTGGTGGACGGGCAGGTTTATGCAGTTCAATTAGATTTGGGGAATTAGATCTCAAAAGTCTATTTGGCTGATGCATTTTAAAGGTGGTGGCAAGAGAGGGACAGAGAGAAGGGGTGAAAATAAGTTTGTAAGCTTGGACAAGTTGAATATAGATGAGGTAATTTGACAGCTCAAGCCAATTCAGTTGGAGTAGGGCAGTGGAGTGATGGGAAGTGGATCTATGGCCGGTTGCAAATGTTGTAATTTTATTATAGCAAGAGGAGAGCTTAGTCTTGAGAGAGGATTGCAGGTTAGTAAGGATAGAGGTACAGTATAGGAGGGATGGGATAAGGTAAGTGTTGGTGAGGGTGAGCCTAGTGGAGGGAGAGATGTAAAGGTTGGGATGATAAAGCATGCCTATTTTTTGAATGTTTTTTTGATATTTATTCTCAGCTAAAGCATCTTCTGTGTGGAGACATGCGTGAATGGGCATACCTTTGTTGAAGGTTGTGTGTCAGGGCTGGCAACTCGGTACATAAAAATCTACTGCCAATCATTAGCTGACCGGAGTTCCACTGTGGCGACCCCTAACCGGGAAAAGCCGAAAGATACAACAACTTGTAGATGATTATCAGACTTTAGCTGGTTATCAATCAGGACTCCTAGTAGTTTATCATTAGCGACTATTTCGAGAGGAGTATTATTTTGACTGGTGACTGAGAATGAGGTTTTGTTTAGGGTGGTGGTTTTGGAAGCAGTAAATATCCTAAGTTTAGTTTTAGTAGCATTGAGTGCTAGATGGTTGTCCATGATCCATTGCTCAGTGGAGGAGAAGGCATCTTGTGGTTAATTTAACTAGGGTGGGTATAGAAGAGGCAGAGCAGATTATTGTTGAATCATCAGCATATTGGACAAGGTTGGCATTTGGGAAAGCTTGGTAGAAGTTGTTTATGAATATATTGAATAGAAGGGGGCCTAAAACTGAACACTGTGGGAGTATTGAGAAAAGGGGAGGTGGCTTTTTCCATCTGACTGCTTGTAGCCTGCTTGAGAGCTAACTGGTAAACCAGTTAATAGCGGAGTGGGATAGATTTAGTTTGGAGAGTTTAGTGAAAAGAAAGTTATAAGAGATAGTGTTGAGTGCCTTAGAGAGGTCAAGGACGAGAGTGGACACGATGTGGCCAGTGTCACGGGCCTTATTAACAGTTTTAGGAAGGAGAGGAGAGCTGGGGTAGTGCTGTGTTCAGGTCTGAGACCATGCTGAGTAGGGGTTAGAAGTTGATTGTTTATGAGGTAAGGTAGAAGTTGTAGAGGGATGCATTTTTCCAGAAATTTAGAAATGAGGGATAAGATAGCGATAGGTCGAAAGTTATTACCACCTTTATAGAGTGGAATAATAAAGGCCTTTTTCCAGAGCTGGGGAACTTGACATTCAGCAATAGATTGATTTATAAGAATGCAGATGGGAAGAGCTATGCCTTCTGAGGCAACCTTTAAGAAATATGAGAGTATATCATCAGGGGCATTGGAGATGGGTTTCAGTGTTAGTAGATGTTTTTTATATGGTGGCTGTAGGGATGGGTTTGAAGGAGAAAGGATGAGGTTGGGAGCAGGAGATGCTAGGGGAGGGAGGGATAGGTGGAAATAAGGGTGGGGAAGCTGAATGGGAAGTGAAGATGATGTAAGTTTACTTATGGAATCAATAAAGAAAGTGTTAAATTGGGTGGCTAAGTCCAAGTCAGAGGCATCTGGATCAGGGCGGGGCTTTTCTTTTTTGTCAGGGTTGAGAAGGGAGGAGATTCCATGTCAGAATTGTTTGGGGTTGGTTTGGAGTGTAAAGAAGTAGGCTTTGCAGTCTGAGATAATACTTTTTTTACTTTGTTACAAAGTGTTTTAAATTCATTAAGGGTGGTGATAGTTTTATTTTTGGAGTAGCATTTCCAGGCTTTATCCCAGAATTGCATGACTAGTAAGGTATTTTGGTTAGCCAAGGTACAGGATTGCTTCTTATGCATTTTGTTTTCAGAGGGGCAAAGGAGTCAAGCAAGTTGATGAAAGTTGAGTTAAAATAGGTAACAGGATTTTCAAAGGGAAGGGTTTTTAGTGGGTTCCAGTTCAAATTCTTAGTGCATTTGAGAATGTGCTAGGATTAACATTTTTAGACAGTGAGTGAAGGTGTAGGTATGAGGGAAGATGGTGGCAAAAGTGGGGAAGTGGTCGCCTAATGGGTCGGGCAGAGTGTCACTATCAGAGATGTAATATGGATGAGAAACTAGAATCCAGTCCAGGGTGATTTCAGTAAGGAAGTTCTTGGAAGGCATAGTTGTTGAGTTAATAAGTTGAGTGAAGTTGTACAAGTTTATATTAAGTGAGTTTGTAAGAGATTGACTTGCTGACCAGTTAATATCAACATCACCCAGTATTATAGTTTCATTAGTGATGTTAGAGAACCAGTAGAGAATATCTTCAAGGGTTGAGATATTGTCTCCAGGAGGGATATAAAGGGAGACTATAGATATAAGTTTATGTTTGTTTACATGAAGTAGGGCTGGAATTTGTTTTGCCTTGCCAAATTTGGGAACAGGTTTGGTAGAGAGGGTAACTAAGCTGGATGATGAGTAGAGGAGAGTGACTCCCCCTCCTTTTTTATGTGTTCTATCTTTCCTAATTATGGAGTAGTTGGGTGGTGTTAGTTCAGTGTCTTATATATGGGGTTTGAGCCAGGTTTCTGAGATGCCTAGAATATCGGGTTGGTTATGGAGAAGCCAGAAATGGAGGTTAGGAATTTTGTTGCATATGCTCTGAGCATTTAGAGCTGAGAAATGGAGGGGTTTACCAGTTGTGGGAGGATGAAATTGGAAGGTTGAGAATTGTGGAGGAGAAGGGCCATGGTTTGGGTGAATGTCATCGGGGAGAAGGATAGAGATGAGATGGCAGAAGAGGTATTTGAGTTGCTTGGTATGTAATCTATGGAGTGTAAGCTTTATGGAGATGTGGCTAATATAGATGTGAGTAGAGTTTTTGGGGTTATGTAAGAGTTTGTAAGTGAAGAGCATACTATTATTGAAGGGGTAGAGACTGGGTGATATGCAGGATATGTGTGCTTCATGGAGATTGGGTTAGTTGTATGAAATGGGAGTGAGTGATTTGCACCGAGAGGTTGGGTGAGATCAGTTAGGTAAGATATGGTAATAAGTAGTAGTGTTTGAGTTAGAAGTGAAAGAGGTTTGATAGACATGATGACTATTCAGGATATAATTGGGATTGAGCTTTAAATACTGACAGGGACTCATAATGGTTACCACAAAGTGTAGACTACAGGTACACTTAGTGTAATCTTGCTGAGTGAGTAGAAAGCACAAAAAATGTGATAAGAATGCTCTTGAATACATTTTGTATATTCTTAGTGTACACTTAGTGTAGGCTTTATTGTCTCTGGCCCTTAATCTACTCTGTTTTCATTTAAGCTTCAACAATATATAAACAACAGACTTGTACAATTTTAGAAATTGTGGGTTTTGCAAGTCTTGATGCAACTAAATACTTCAAATTATGTTTTATTGCAGTCAGAAATAGACAAGTCCACAATTCTATAAATTGCATTAACACTGAGAAGTTTGACTATCTTGGGTTCTTGCTCTTGAGTGGTATTAGAAAGGATTACTGAAAGGACCAGTAGCGGGATGAAGACCATAAGCAATGGACAGTGGTGGCGAAGTAAGAGATGAATCATAGTGTGGACCACTGAATTAGCCATTCAGACTATTTCCCTATTATTACCTATGGTAGCAGATTTGGGAAATGTCTGAGAAGGTGAGGTTCCAAGACCAAGTAAAAGAAAATAGAGGTTCCTTCACAGTTTAGCTTGGTTCACTGTCTATGAAAAGTGAGGAACTTAGGAATTTAGGGATCTTGGAATGCAATTGATGCTCTTTCAGGTTAACAGGAGTTTGGTTTGAACATCTTCTAAAGATGAGCCCTGGAAACCTTCATTGGAAGGATGTGTGACTAACTGGAGAAGGCTGTGGAGCAGGCACAGGGTACACTGAAGGCATTCTGTCTGTAAGCCTGGGGAAATGCTTGGAATTCCTTAGGATGAACTAAAGTCTGTTGGTGGAGATAGCTTGCTATCTTCTCAAACATTGCTGGAATAAGTGATTTAAAAATGAATAAGTGAATGAATTATTTTAACTTGTGTCTAATACGGGTTGGCTGCTAGGATAAGTGTTTTGCTTTTGGCTATTTGTCAATGACTGTGGTCTGATTAGTATCCTTTAATAGTAAGAGTAACAGAAAGGGATGGGATGTAGCAGTCGCTTGGCATTCAGGGATGAACCTCTGGCCACAGACCAGATAACCTGAGTTAAAGTAATGCTTAATGAGCTTTAAGAGACAGGCAGGAAGGATGAAAATGAGCAGCAAACCATTCACCTATCCTAGGACCAGTGTACAATTGGCTTCCAGATGGCTAGTGCTTTTGCTCTAGTGTGAAGGCAAATGCTTTTATGATAAGCAGGGAGACAGAACTGAGGATGACATGCTCTGCAGATACCCACCCAGATAGGGTAACCCTTGTTTGTATATGAGAATGGAATAGAACCTTCTTATAACAACACTGCCCTGGTGAGAGCTTGGGGGCTGTTTTGCTCTTAATGCATATTTACTTGCACATTTCACCAAGGTATACAAGTTTGAACATAACAGAAGTACAAACAAGGCAGCCTGCACTCTACTGATTGTACTTATTGAGTCAAGAAGGAGTAGTAGGAAGAAAAAGGTACCCTTATCCATCAAGCCGCTAGAGGACAGTCAATATCCAGTGCTTGATGACAAAGGGACTGCTTTAGTGTAAGCAGGATGGAGTAACTGAAGTTTACTATCTCCAGGTCAAAGTGTGGATAAAAAATTATACTATGTCTAAGTTTAAGAAAATGAAAAGTGAAGCAGATGTAAAACAAAAAAGATATACCTTTTTAGTAAGAAGCAAATACAATTTAAGAAACAGTGTTATGCATACATTTGTAATCCACATACTGAAGTCAAATGTGATGGCTTTAAGTAATTGTGTGTGTGTGTGTGTGTGTGTGTGTGTGTGTGTGTGTGTGTGTGTGTGTGTGTGTGTGTGTGTGTGTGTGTGTGTGTGTGTGTGTGTGTGTGTGTGTGTGTACAGTTTTATATGATATGGAAGAAAGACCTGGCAATCTACTTCCATTCCCTACTTGCCTAGTAAACTCTGTACATGGTGTTAGACTGAGGATATTCTTAGTGAGTTCACTATAATACATTAAGGTAGAATAATAGGCCTGAAAATATACAGTCAGACTTGTGTTTTCATGTATGCATTCACTTTCAGGGAAAGGCAGTTCATTAGAAAGGAAAAGGTAATCTTGCTGGCTAAGCATGAGATGTGCAGAAATACAGAATGTTCCTTCTCAAGGAAAAGATATGTGTACTTGCAATGGAATGATAGAAAATGGATAGACTGTGAGGCATATGCAATACAAGGCTTGGAAACTGTGCTTTGGCAAGCTAAGACCTACATGCAATCAACTGGACGTATAAGTGAATTTAAGTAAATCTTTATCTGCACTTTTTTCAAATAATACAGCATTTAAATTGATTTATTCGTGTTGCATTGAATACTATCAAACTGGAAGTTGTGGCTCTGTTTTTCAATTAATGCTTGTTAGAGTTCCTGTATAGCTAGTGATAAGTGGGTGTACTTCATTTCATTGTTATTCTGTTTCTGCCTTTTATAAGTGGTACATTTTAGATTATTTTCTGCTTAAACTCTGAGCTTTGGCCAGCTAAGACGTACATGCAATCAACTGGACATATAAGGTGAATTTAAGTAAATCTTTAGCTGCACTTTTTTCAAATAATACATCATTTAAATTGATTTATTTGTGTTACATTGAATACTATCTAGCTGGAAGTCGTGGCTCTGTTTTTTCAGTTATTGCTTGTTAGAATTCCTGCAGTGATAAGTGGGGGTAGTTCACTTCATTATTATTCGGTTTCTGCCTTATATAAGTGGTACTTTTCTAATTATTTTCTACTTAAACTCTAAGCTTTGGCCAGCTAAGACCTACATGCAATCAACTGGACGTATAAGTGAATTTAAGTAAATCTTTAGTTGCACTTTTTTCAAATAATACAGCATTTAAATTGATTTATATGTGTTGCATTGAATACTATCTAGCTGGAAGTTGTGGCTCTGTTTTTTTCATTTATTGCTTGTTAGAATTCCTGAATAGCCAGTGATAAGTGGGGGTAGTTTACTTCATTTTTATTGGGTTTCTGCCTTTTATAAGTGGTATATTTTGGATTATTTTCTGCTTAAACTCTGAGCTTTGGCCAGCTAAGATCTACATGCAATCAACTGGATGTATAAGTGAATTTAAGTAAATCTTTTTCTGTACTTCTTTCAAATAATACATAATTTAAATTGATTTATTTGTGTTGCATAGAATATTATCTAGCTGGAAGTTGTGGCTCTGTTTTTTCAATTAATGCTTGTTAGAATTCCTGCATAGCCAGTGATAAATGGGGGTAGTTCACTTCATTGTTTTTCAGTTTCTGCCTTATTAAGTGGTATATTTTGGATTATTTTCTGCTTAAACTTTGAACTTTGGCCAGATAATACCTACATTCAATCAACTGGACGTATAAGTGAATTTAAGTAAATCTTTAGCTGCACTTTTTCAAATAATACAACATTTAAATTGATTTATTTGTGTTGCATTGAATGCTATCTTGGTGGAAGTTGTGGCTCTGTTTTTTCAGTTATTGCTTGTTAGAATTCCTGCATAGCCAGTGATAAGTGGGGGTAGTTCACTTCATTTGTACTAGGTTTCTGCCTTATATAAGTGGTACATTTTGGATTCTTTTCTGCTTAAACTCTGAGCTTTGGCCAGCTAAGACCTACATGCAATCAACTGGATGTATAAGTGTATTTAAATAAATCTTTAGCTGCACTTTTTTCAAATAATACAGCATTTAAATTGATTTATTTGTGTTGCATTGAATACTATCTAGCTGGAAGTTGTGGCTCTGTTTTTTCAATTATTACTTGTTAGAATTCCTGCTTAGCCAGTGATAAGTGGGGTAGTTCACTTCATTTTTTGGGTTTCTGCCTTATATAAGTGGTACATTTTGGATTTTTTTCTGCTTAAACTCTGAGCTTTGGCCAGCTAAGACCTATATGCAATCAACTGGCTGTATAAGTGAATTTAAGTAAATCTTTATCTGCACTTTTTTCAAATAATACAGCATTTAAATTGATTTATTTGTGTTGCATTGAATACTATCTACCTGGAAGGTGTGGCTCTGTTTTTTCAATTAATGCTTGTTAGAATTCCTGCATAACCAGTGATAAGTGGGATAGTTCACTTCATTTTTGTTCGGTTTCTGCCTTATATAAGTGGTACATTTTGGATTATTGTCTGCTTAAACTCTGAGCTTTGGCCAGCTAAGATCTACATGCTATCAACTGGATGTATAAGTGAATTTAAGTACATCTTTTTCTGTACTTTTTTTCAAATAATACAGCATTTAAATTGATTTATTTGTGTTGCATTGAATACTATCTAGCTGGAAGTTGTGGCTCTGTTTTTTCAGTTAGTTCCCCACCCACTCTTCTTGCTTTTGTTTTGGTGTTAATCTTGGTGGCTTTGAAAACTGCCCGCCCCTCTTCTAAATTTGCATTTGGATACTCCTCCTGTGCCCATCTCATTTGCTCACTCAAAAAAAAAAAAACAAAAATTGCACTTTTTTCATCTGTTTTTTCTGTATTTGTGTTTCTTCCTACTTTATTACTTTATTTTTCTTTTGCGTCATCTTAAAATACTCAATTGTATTTATTACTGCTTGGTGTAACTATTATTTTAAGCCTTTTAGTTTAAGCACTTGGGCTTCAAACCAGTTGTTTTACATTAAGAAGGTTTGTGGTCTGCACTGTTGTGGCAGGACAGGTACCTTACATCCTTCTAAGTTGGGAACTGCTGATTGAAGGCTCAGTGTCTGTTATTCTAAAAGTGTATTAGTTCTGGTTTAAGCACTTGGGCTTCAGGCAGTTATTTTACATTAAGAAGGTTCATGGTCTGCACTCTTATGGGAGGAGAGGCTGGACTCTGCCCTTCTGAGCTGAGAATTTCTGGTTAAAGGCTTAAAGTGCCTGCATATTTGAACTGTTTCTTACTGAAATTGGTGTGCCTTGTTTGCTATAACATAGACTAGATCCAGGCCTGCTGAATCTAGCTTTGTTTGTATAACTTGAGCACTAATCCAGGCCTTCTTAAAAGTATTCAATTGTATTTATTACTGCTTGGTAGTAACCTGATTAAAGTGTAGCTATCATTCTAAGCCTTTTGGTTTAAGCACTTGGGCTTCAGACCAGTTGTTTTACATTAAGAAGGTTTGTGGTCTGCACTGTTGTGGCAGGACAGGTAGCTTACATCCTTCTAAGTTGGGAACCGCTGATTGAAGGATCATTGTCTGTTATTCTAAAAGTATATTAGTTTTGGTTTAAGCACTTGGGCTTCAGGCCAGTTATTTTACATTAAGAAGGTTCGTAGTCTGCACTCTTGTGGGAGGAGAGGCTGAGCTGGAAATTTCTGGTTAAAGGCTTATAGTGAATGCATATCTGAACTGTTTCTTACTGAAATTGGTGTGCCTTGTTTGCTGTAGCATAGACTAGATCCAGGCCTGCTGAATCTAGCTTTGTTTGTATAACTTGAAGACTAATCCAGGCCTTCTTTTTTGGAGAAGGTTCCCCTGCACTCCAGTGGCAAGAGTGTGCAGTTAGAACTTGTCTGATTGAAGACTGCAGGAACGGGGCTCAGTTTTGAGATTTTTTTTACTGGCTAATTGGGTAATTTGTTTAAAAGCCTTTTCTGATTGCTTGTAGTCATCTATGGCTGTTTTAAGTGTATTGTTTACTGTTTGTAGTCGTTTAAAGCTGTTTTAAGTGCATTTTTACTTTTTTTGTCTTATCTTTTAAAAAAAAAATGTCCTTGTTTCCTACCTTTCTAACTAGTATAGTCCAGTTTTCAGGCTAGTGCTGAATTCAGGGCTGTGTTAACAATTTTCTGAGTTGCTATACCTTACTTGGATAGAGGGAGGTTTCTCTATTCACCTGTGAGAGAGGGAGCTTTGAGCAGCCATCTGTCCCTGGAGGAGTGGCTCCAGCCCAGAATTTAGTAGTTTATAGGCCATTTTGGGCTAATTTCTATTTCTTTCATTTCCCTGCTGTAAAAACCGTATTTGCACGGTTTTGCACATCCGGGCAGTGCCGGTTAGCTAGGGCTAAATTTATCCCAACTCCACCAAGTCTCCTCTTCAGTTTTTCCCTTGAAAGTGTCTAACTCTCAACTTCAGCACTTAAAAAGCATCCTACAGTCCAGCACTTGCTCAGACCTAATAGTAAGCACTAATATACCCTGACACTTGATTGCTCAGCAGGGCAAGGCTCATTATTCACCCCTCACCAACCAAGTGACTAAGCAGCTCACCCTACTATTCAGGCATGACCAAAAGGCAATTTCAGGTATACTCTCCAGTCCAGCTGGTGAACCTGTGTATCCTGAGGCAATGTTACAACTGCCTCATGTGCACAGACAAACCTCTCCTCCTACCACAAAACATTATCATATGTGAGAGATGCAATTATATAGCTAAATTGGAGGCTAAGCTCTCTCTACCTAAGACTGGAACAGGTAGTCATGAGGAGAAGGTTAACACTTGCACCACACCTCCAGCCTCACATAGACACACTAAACCAGCACTAGCAAAAATACACATAAATACACAAAATCATACTCGGAGGCTCTAAATAAAAACCAGCAAAAGCAACACAGACCTCCAAATTAGACACCCAAAAAACCTTCACCTCCCATCACAAACCAGACAACACATAAAACACAAAATCAGTGTGCCTCACAATCACAGTCCTTAAGGTGAAATAACATACCTATCACACTAGTAATAAGCAACTCTATAGTCAGGCATACTGACGTCCCACTCACTAGGCTGGACAAGGAGAAGGTTACTGTTAGCTGCCTGTCAGGAGCCAGAATCCACCACATAACATAAGCCCTCAGGTCATTCCAGAACAAGTACAAATATGACTCTGTCATTGTTCATGTGGTGTGAATGATTTGAGACATACCTCCCTGGACTACATGAAAAGAGACATGGAAGAGCTCTCTGATCATGTAGCCCAGGCAGGTATGACCCTGACCCTGAGTAGCATCCTGCCCTCACCAAGAATAATACCACAGTATAAAAAATGATCAATTTCAACAATTGTCTAAGCTTCTGGTGTCATTCAAAGTGGATCCAGTGTCTGTCAGCCCGGGATGACATGCTCGACAAGCCTCGTTGCTTCACAAGAGACGGCTTGCACCTGTCTCCCTGAGGCCTTCGGATACTGGCCAAGGCTCTTGCTGCCCCCATAGTGCCTTTTTTAGTCAAGGCTCAAAAGTCAAACCCACCTCTGTAAACAGCACAAATAAAAAAATGAGGGTTATGCTATTCAACGCCAGGAGTTTAAATCTCAAAATGCATGCGCTGAAAGCACTCCTCAGTATGGAGAACATCGACATCTGTGCAGTAACTGAAACCTGGTTCAAGGTTCCACAGAGCACGCCAGCACTACCGGGCTACAACTCATACCACACATTTTGGCCACAGAACATGGACTGAAACACAAAAGAAGAGGGTGTATCCATATTCATCAAGGATACCTACATCTTCAGGTTAGTGGTGCAGCATGATACCTCAGAGATCATCCATGTGCAACTAACATCAGGCAAATCTGCAATGCAAATTATGGCCTGCTACAGATCACCCTCCATGACCCAGGACCACCACTCCACCTTTCTGGAGACACTGGAAAACATAAAGGTCCTACCGAACACCCTGATATTTGGCAATTTCAATTACCCTACCATTAACTGGGAAAACTACTCAAGTACAAACTCCCAGGTCCAATGTTTCCTGGAATTTATCAACTCAAATGCCCTGGATCAGCTGGTAAACTCCCCTACCAGAGGTGAAAACATATTGGACCTGGTCATCACCAACATGGATGACAGGTGTTCCACACCGGAGGTCAATCCATCACTGGTTAGATCAGACCATAAACTAATCATTCTGGATGTCCACACCACACCACCACCTCCAACCAAGAAAACCACAGTGAAAAACTTTTCTATAGCAAACTTCACCTTACTTAAGACAGAGGTGGTAAGTTTCACAGCCCCCACGCTAAAGGATAACAGTGTCCAAGATGCAGGAACCTTTACCAATGCACTCTATGAGCACCTACAAGGATGCATGGATCATGCCATTTCTAGCAAAACCAAGACTCACTCCCCTAAGAGAAGGAAACCAGTCTGGTGGACCCCTGCCATAAACAGGCTATACAATAGAAGGAGGAAACTAGTTCAGAAAAAAAAGCAAATCCCAAGAAGGAAAGACATCCCTGATCAGAATCAATAAGAAACTAAGGTCCCTCATAAAATCCTCCAAGGCTAACTTCAAAAGAAAAATAGCCAAGGATTCAAAAGATAACCACAAAGCCTTCTTTAGTTATGTCAAGAATCTAAGTGGCAACTCACAGATATGCTCTGAGCTAGTGCAAAATAGCACAGAATATACTGAACCCACTGATATTGCCAACATCCTGGCAGATAGATTCAGTGCAAACTTCACCCCCCTCTCACCCCCAAAAGGGTCCACAACAATGCCGGAAAAGTGTAGTGTCCCACAAACCACAGATGCACAGGTGAAAACAGCCCTTTCAAAAGCCAAAAGCACAGCATCAATGGTGCCAGATGGTGTTCCAGGCTGTGTCTTGTACGAACTACAGAACAAACTAACCCCCCACCTAAACACACTGTTCAACCTCAGCCTCTCCACAGGCTACATGCCCATCAAATGGAGCACAGCAACGGTTATCCCGCTTCACAAAGGAGGGGCCACAACTGACCCTGGTTACTATCACCCCATAAGCCTGACTAGCCTGGTCTGAAAGGCTATGGAGCGCATCATCATGGAACTCATTAACAAAGACATTGGGAACCTCCAAACACTTGATCCAACCCAGTTCAGCTTTGCTAAGGGCAGATCATGCCTACTAAACCTGGTTGACTTCTTCAAGACAGTCATCAAGGCCATAGATGAGGGAAAGGTAGTTCACACAGCCTACCTTGACCTCACCAAGGCTTTTGACACCATTCCCCACTCTGGAATTATAGAAAAACTCACCAGCTTGAACATAAACCCCTATGTCACGAGATGGGTTGCCAACTGGCTTACAGACAGAACTCACACGGTAAGAATAGTGGGCTCCAGGTCCGACTCTAAACCAGTCACAAGTGGTGTCCAACAAGGCTCGGTCCTGGGATCCCTAATGTTCGGCATATACTTCTCAGAAGTACAGGCAAACACAGGAGGATGATGGCTAACCAAGTTCACCGATGACTGCAAATTGGGAGCCATAATTGACTCTCCGGCTGACAATGACATTCTCCAAAAGGGCCTTACTGAGATGGACACTTGGTGTTAAAGTCATGGTCTCAAGCTAAATGCCAAAAAATGCATAGTCATCCCATTTGGGAAAAACAAAACACCCATGAATTACCACATAGGTGGCAGCCCCCTTAATACAGAAGAGGTAATAAGAGGTCTGGGGACCCAGGTAGATAGTAATCTCTCCTTTGACAATCATATTGCCAAAGTAGTTAGGAAATCCTTCTATGTAGCCCATCTAAAGGGTTTGCATCTAGAAATAAAGAGGTTATAGTGCCCATCTAGTCATCACTCTTCAGACCCATCATAGAGTACAATGCCCCATTTGGGATGTACCTCACAAGACACTTCCAACAGCTGGAAAACCACAAAAGTACCTCACCAAGAGGATTACTGGCCTCAAACATATGTCCTATGCAGCCTGACTGGAAAAACTCCAGCTGTACTCAGTCGCATATCGCTTACTCAGAGGTGATCTCTGCCTGACTTACAAAGCCATGTCCAACTCAGAATTGATGGACATGCTCCTAAAGAAATCCAAGTCACTGCGAGCTACTCGCTCTAGTGAGCTAAACCTCACCACAACAATAAATAGAACATGCTGGAGGGATAGATCCCTGTCACAGAGACTCCCCATGCTTTGGAACAAAATTCCTAACTACATTAGGCAGAGCCCCTCACTAACACTCTTTAAGAGAAACCTTGACGAGTGGATGGGTAACAGAAAATACACCCCTGGGATCACTTCATTGGCTCTTCTTGACAGAGGCTCAGTTAATTAATCAATGGGGTGGCGAAAGCTGACACACTATGGCTAGGCTTATAAATGCTCTCGGGCAGATAGCCTAGTACCTACCTATGAATCTATGAACCTAGAAGAGCCATGTAAAACATTACAGGGTTTTGGTATTATTATTATTAGGATATACTTCAGACTTGGTCAGAAAAGTCAGTAAGTTAGCTTTTGGACTGATGTGTAAAAGGGTCTTTACAGTACAGGCACTAGAGCCTGAGTACAGAAGTCAGGTCAAATATCCATACTATTCAGGAGGAAAAGACTGCTTCAGTTGATATTATTCAGGGGGATCAGAATATACGTGCAGAAACTTTGGATATATTTATCAGCACTGTTATTGTTATCCAGCATTTTGGAATTTCTAGACTGTTACTGTTTATCAGGACTGTTACTGAAGACAGTATTCAGATACTGTTAATATCTAATAGACATTATTAACTGAACTACAGTGTTTGCAGTCTTTACTGAGAAAGTATAAAAAGACTTGGCACATAAATGGGAGACTGGCACCTGTTCAGCACAAGTTTGGGTAATTACAAGATAAAGATTTTCATTCCAGTCTCATTTCAGTTGTTTCCAGTTAATTCCAGTATAATACAGTCTTATCAATTATTTCACATGGCATTAGATGCTCATGGGCTCCCTGTAGGAGTCAGATGTGACACAACAACAGTGAATGGAGGGTCGACCCCTGAAAAAAATATATTTTTTATTTTTGTTTGTTAACCAGGTAAGCTCACAAGACACAGACTCAGGAGGATTGTTTGCAATTTGAACTATACTTGTATAGAGAGACAATTTGACATAATGCTTAAGATTTTTGCCTCCAAGGTACAAGGTTCAATCCTGACCTCCAGATATGCCTTTTTGGAGTTTGCATGTTGTCCCTGTGTCTCTGTGGGGTTCCTCCCATCTCCAAAACATGTTATGAATGGAACTGTGGGCAGCACCACAGACTGTACACGGTGCCTTAGAGAGGGAAGAGCCATATAGATCAACCAATTTGGGCATCTACCATGGTAAATAGTGTCCTCAAGATAGAAGAATATGGATTACCGACTGCATACTGTGGCATGGCTAGCCACTCAACGGTGTAAAATATGGCTTTAGGTGATTCTGTCATGTTGACTAATGTTGCCAAAAATGGGTATGGGTATTTGCCAGTAATAATTGGAGGACTTGGCCTACTCTCACCTACATCAGAGACCCATGTTAATGGTGGAAGGGGTATATGTGCCTCTACTAGCCAGTGTGTGCCCACATTAAAGACTGCCAGCCCTGGGTCAATAACCTATTGGCCAGCTGGTGTCCAGTTGCCCAGCTTGGGTTACCTGGGATAGCTCTGTTTAGTGAAAAGCTGGATGTAAAACCAATCAGCAAAACAACAGGAAAATGGCCAGATAATCCAAAAAAAAATTTTAATAAGCCAATATTCTCTAGCGCCTTGGCAAACAGCCTTTACAGAATAAAACAGTCACACATAAAAAAACATTATTTTTATATAACAGCATCAATTAGGACACAATTACATCATCAATCAACTTCTCTAAATAAATTAGTAACACATTAACCATAATCATTAAATGAAAACCTTCCATCTACACTCTAAATTAAGAACCCTGAGTGTCAAGGTATAATATTTCAATACAAAAGCAGTTTCTTTATATAATGACTTATTTTTAATACTCTCATTCTGAAATGGGTCACAGTAAACATGATCTAATATTGTTGCTTGAAGGCCCCTTTTATCCTCATGATGGCAATCACAAAATTAGACAGCAACTGGACTTTCCATCCTAGCTTTTCTAGTATCCCTCAGGTGCTCCTGCAACCTTATCTTAAAGGACCTCTTACTCTGTCCAATGTAAAATTTATTACATGGACATTTGAGGACATAGATTATTCCAAATGAGTTACAGCTAAAACTATTTTTCCTCATATTTTCTACTATTAATATCACTGAAATGTGGTACTACATATTTATAACTACAACATTTCCCACATAAAGTAGTCCCTTTGAGGGGGAACACTTCCATCAGCAGTTATCACAGGAGGAATAAACCTCCCGTGCACAATCAGGTCACTAATATTCCTTCCCCTTTTATATGCAATACCCAGTACATTTTCTAATAAATTACAAAAATCTTTGTGTTTAACCAAAACCCCCCAATAATACTTCAATATTTTTATTACTTCAGAACTAAAGGGACTAAAGGTGGTTACAAAAAATATTTTTTAGTTCTGTCACCATTTCCCTGAGTTTTAATTTCCCTATTGGATATAAAGATCTGCTGTCTGTCGCAACTATCCCCCACTAGGTCTTGAATACTTGCAGTCAATTTATTTACATCATACCCCCTTCTAATAAACATATCTTTTGTACATTCTAACTCTTGAAAAAATTCCTTCTCATTACAGAGTCTCCATAACCTGATGAGGGAGTGCTGACAAAGTGTGAGAAGGATGGCAACTCCGCTCATTCAAATACTGATTGCCATTTACAAACTTTCTATGAATTCTTATAAGTATAGTCTTCCCATCCAGGCCTTTTAATACAACATCCAAAAATGTCACCTTTTGACCTGTACTTAAATCACTAAATTTCAAATTAAATCTATTAATATGTAAATACTGAATGAAATCACCAACCAAATTATAACCCCCATCACACAAAAATATTAGATTGTCAATAAATCTAAAACATCAAACAACACATTTCTTAAAGAATTCTGAAACATAAATAAATTGCGATTCAAACAAAAAACCCATAAATAAATTGGCATACATAGCGGCAACAGATGCCCCCATAGCTGAGCCTTGCAACTGTTGATACAATTTACCATTAAACTCAAAATAGTTATTAATTAAGCAAAAATAAATCAATTCAATTATATAAATTAACACTGGACTATCACCCAAGAAAAAGAAAGAGCCTCTAGCCCAAATTTAAGTTGTATGTTGGTATATAAACTCACCACATCAACAGTTATCCAATACATACCCTTCTTCCATACTATATTTGAAATTTTATCTAAAAAACAAAAAGTGTCTTTCACATAAGACTCTAATTTCATAATGAAGGGGAGTATTTAACTATGTAGAAACAAACCCATATTATGGGTAAAATAAATATAGGCAGATATAATAGGCTGTCCAGGGGATTAACTAAGCCCTTATGAACTTATGATAAACAGTAAAAGTAAGCCATACTACAAGAATCAATATTAAATTTCTTATCTATATCTTCCCTTGAAAAATAACTTAACCTATAACCCTTGTGTAACAATTCTGTAAATTCCACTTGGCCGGATGAATATTTATTAATATCCACAACATTTAAATGATGTAGAAACACAGATTTGCTACAAAACAATACATTTTATGATGAACAAACCAAAAATATGAGGAAGAAATCTGGACATTGTGTGAAAATCTGGACAGTTGAGAGGTATGGTGGCAACTCACTTCCTTCAGTCACACATCAATGCTATCCTAGTATCACCCACCACACTCGCTGCTTCCATCCTCATACAGAACTCCAATGCCATAAGGTGGTTCAGCAACTAAAATTTGTACATACTGTGATGCCCGTGCCTTGGCCCAGCAGTCAAGGACCCTCAGTCCTCACCACTAACACCAGTGAGGGGCATCCATATAGGGAAAGGATAATAAATACATACACAGTAAAGTACAACTTCCCTTAGGAGCACACAGAGATCACAGTCAGTCTGGGGCTGGTCTATCCCTTTCTCTCCAGGTCCCCAATAAGACTCCCCACTGGCACAACTATAGGGTCCAGATCTCAGCCTAGTAGGCAAGCTAAAACCTCCAACACCCTTATTGTTTTGCTATTGGGTTGAATCCATAAGCTCATCATGTAATTTTTGGTGTATTTTGTATCCATTTTATATCCATTTAGGATAGTTTTTATGTGCAACTTAGATAGTGGTTTTATGCACTTTATATATTTAAATTGTTACATAACAGTATTCTACAAATTATTCAAGTCCAGTTTTATTTTGGGATGGTTACATCTGTGGCTGTAGTAATTCAGTTAATTTTATGCATTACTGCTGCATTTGTCTTTTTTCTTTTTTTATTTCTGTGTTGCTTTAAGCCTTAATTGAATGCATTTGACTAGATCAGGAAATGACATCATGTTAAAAAGTGGTTAAAAGAATGCATTTCTGTAGTTTGTTTGTATCGGATGAAGTTCCTGTTATTGTTTGGGATGAAAGCTCTTATATCTACACTTGTTTCTGTTGCAATAAACTAAAAGTGATTGTTGGAGTTCCTGGGGTACTTGCTACTTTATTTTTTGGCTGGAAATCCTCTTTTGGTGTGGATTGCTTGTCTCTTATTGCCTGCATCCTGTGGTTTGTGACTTTTTCTTCCTGCTTGTGGTTTCATTCTTTTTTTTGGATTATGTTTACCATCTTCTTTGGTTTAGTGCGGTTTCGTAGTTGATGTATTTAATTAGCAGGGGGTGTGGGGTGTGCAGGGGGCTTGCCCCCCTGCTTAACGTAGAGAAGTAGATGGTTGTTTGTTTGTATTGTGTAGTAGTGTAAGGTAGGTAGGTTAGGTTTTACATGCTGAATTTCATTATTTTGGGTGTGGATGTTATGAAGCTTCAAGATATTGCAGTTTGGGCATTGTGGTCTCAAGATTCTGAATTTCTTAATTTTGGTGGCACAATTGGTTAGTGCATGGTACTTATAAATCAGTATTAAGGAATGCTGAGGTTGTAAGTTCAAGCATCACCTGGAGCATGCACTTTTAAGTAGCATGCTTATTTCTGTCATATTGTGTCAGCCCTTCAGAAGCAGTCATAGTGGCAGAGCTGCTAGCATTCTCTGCTTCACCAAGCCTAAATTGCAAACATCACTCTTGGAGCAATGCACTACTGAAATTCACAATTCATTCTTGTCCAAACTGGCCACATCTGCTAGAGACAATCATAAGGCCTTCTTCACATATGTCCGCAATCTCAAAGAAAGCACCCAAATCTGTTCAGAACTGGTCGTCAAGGACACCACATACACAAATATTGTAGATATAGCCAATCTACTAGCTGACAGATTGGGTAAAAACTTCACCCCTCTGTCCCCCCATCAACAAATCGGGACATCCCCAGTACCTGCTCCCTCCTCTTATTTCTAGGGAACAAGTCGTAACTGCCCTCTCAAAGGCAAAAAATACAGCCTCCATGAGACCCTATAGCATCCCATGCTGCATCCTACATGAAATCAGGCATGAAATTGCAGCACCATTGGGCATACTATTCAACCAAAGGTTGAGTACCGGCTTTGTCCCAGCCAAGTAGAGGACAGCCATTATCACCCCTTTACACAAAGGTGGAGCATCCACTGATTTCAGGAAATTATAGACCCATCAGCCTAACTAGTCTGATCTGCAAGGTCAGGAATGGATTATCATGGACCTCATTAACAAGGACATTGGCAACCTCCAAACACTCCACCCCACACACTTTGGCTTTGACAAGGGGAGCAAAACCATGCTGAATAAAAGTGGATTGGGACTTTTGGGGTAATATCATTCAAGATTTTGAATGATTAGCTGTGTTCAAAGACTTAATAATGATATGTTTTTGATATCCACGATCAACAATATCATGTTCTATTTGTTGTTATTTAAATAATCAGGGGAGGTCATGTCTGTTAAATCTGGTCAACTTCTTTGAGACAGTCACCGAAGCCATGGATGAGGGAAGATGGTGCACATCAACTACCTTGACCTGGCCAAAGCCTTTGATACTATTCCCCACTCGGGCATAATAGATAAACTCTCTCAACTAGGCATCAATACACATGTTACCAGATGGGTAGCAAACTGGCTCACTGATAGAACCCACCTAATCAAAATAAGGGAAGCCACCTCAAGCAGTAGACCTGTAACGAGCAGCATACCCCAGGGATCAGTCTTGGGTCCTCTGTTATTTTGGATATACTTTTCTGAGGTGCAGACTATGGCTGACTAAGTTTGCAGAAGATGGTAAACTGCGCACAGTCATCAATTCCCCAAGTGATGTGGATGTCCTCCAAGAGGGTCTCACCCAAACAAATGACTGGTGCCAGAAACATGGTCTCAAGCTGAATGCCAAAAAATGCATCATCATCAACTTTGGGGAAAGTGACGTCCCCACATGTTATTACATTAATAGCAATGTCCCAAGGATGAAATCAGTTGTGAGGGATTTGGGGACACAGGTTGATAGCAACCTGACTTTTGACTACCATGTTGCTTCCATTGTACGGAAAGCTTTCTACATGGCCTACCTCCTAAGTAAGGGTATCTCATCCAGGGAAAAGGAGGTCATAACATCCGTGTATTCTTCCCTTATAAGGCTAATTATTGAGTACAATACCCCCTTCGGCATGTACCTCACAAAGCACATGCAGCAGCTGGAGAGAACAGAGGTTCCTCACCAGGACAATCCAGGGCCTCAAACATCTATCCTACACAGATAGGCTAAAAGTCCTGTCCCTGTACTCAGTTTCATACAGACTCCTCAGAGGGAACCTCTGTCTGGCATACAAAGCAATCTCATGTCCCGCCTTGATGGGACTGCTGCATATCTGCAAGTCAGGCTCCACTTGAGTAACCCACACGCACAACATCAACCTGGTCTATGACATCAGTAGGACTTGTTGGCGGGATAGATTTGTGTCCCAGAGACTCCCCCATCTGTGATGTGCTCTTTTGTCCCCAGTATGAGGTACCTTGTTAGGATGCCACAACAATGCCAACAATTTATCTTTAACCTTAAATTATTCAACTCTCACTAAGATATGCCCAAATCTTCCATCTGCAATAGTTTTTGCAGGGAAATGCACTCTGAGAGCCCCTTCAATTTAAATTTGAATGATGAGGAGCCCAGGTCAACCAGCTAACTTAGTCTGTACATTAAGATACACAATCATCTCTTTCCAGTATCCCCAGAATTCCAGTAATTGGATCCTAGTCTGCTGACTTCTGTCTTGCATGAGTAACATTTTTCCCTTTCAACATCTTCTCATGAACTCTAATATTTTCCCAACATCCTTCCTAGTATACCATTTTATCTTCCAACATCTTAGCTTTTGACTGCACAGTAATCCATTTTAATCATTGACATCCTCACACTGTAACTGTAATGCATGAGTTCATGGTTTCTACCATCTCTGAATCACATTTATTTGACAGTTATAAAACTGTCCAACCTCTCTATCTCCAAACTCCTTAAATAAAGCCAAAAAAATCCATCAAGCAGTGTGAATCCTTCCAAGACAGTGGAAAAACACTCTTTTCTTACACATCAATAAGAGCAATAACAGAAACACCTTCTTACACCTGTACCATCACCAGAAGTCATCAACGTGCACTAAATTTAAAATACTCAAGGTTGCCTGCAGAAATGCTATGGGATACTCCTTTTAAGCTTGCATGCAAACATCTTTTTTTAATTTTTGATTTGATAGAAGAAAATGATAGCGTTTTACTAAAAAAAGCTACTTCAGGAAAGATGACAGACTTCTGGAGATGCAGCCAGAGGTGTTGGATATATAATGATTACTGCAGTTACTAAAAATCAGCAAAATATGTTCTTAATGATGTTTGAGTAAGGGCTAGTGCACTTTTATGTGAATGGTCATTTGTTATAGCTGTTTACTAAGCATGCTTTTTTAAAGTGATGCAGGTATCTTAAAATGCTTTAATGTTACCTGGCTAGCCCATCTCTAGCATATTTCAGATCTAGTAATACAGTTAAATATGTATCATACATATAATCAAACAGTCATAACATCAAAAGTTAAAAATACTGACCAAAAAAGAGTGAAACTCAAGCTACTTAAAAAAACAGTAAAATATATTTCTTGCAGGAAGGGCAATCTCCCTTGCACCCATATGTGGGGGCACTCCCTGCTATTTATATATACCACGTACAGGATCACACAACAGCAGTAAAGGACAAATTACCAATCCCTACTGTTTTCTGATCTCAGCTGACACTATCCACCAAGAAAAGCACTGAAGAAGCTAAGAAAGTTCTTAAAACCTTTTAGCAGAATAGGAGGAAAATATGTCTGTCTCCTATAAACGACCTCTTGAGCCATATTTTCAAGTAGGTCTCCAGGGTAACCTCTTTCCAAAAACAACTATTTTATGAAGTTAATTTCCTTAAAAAAAAAAACCCAGAATCTTCCACTATCATTTGAGATGCTCTAATGAACTGTCCTCTAGGAATATTTTTTTCTCATAAAGTAAGGGTGGCAGCTCTTGAAATGGACATAGCTGTTACAGAATGTATTCTAGCGATGAATACTACTCAAAAACACATTCTTGTTAGTGCCCATTATCAAGTTAACATCTGAAAAGGAAACCTTGTTTCCTGTTTCCCCCACCACAAATTTTTAAAAATGTAGTACTAGCACTTAAAAGCTTAACAAAACCCATTGACATTAAAATTGTCTTTGTAAACTATAAAGAGCAGGTCATCTGCAAATCTTTTATAAAA
This sequence comes from Protopterus annectens, assembly GCF_019279795.1. Taxonomy (NCBI): domain Eukaryota; kingdom Metazoa; phylum Chordata; order Ceratodontiformes; family Protopteridae; genus Protopterus; species Protopterus annectens. The sequence continues at coordinate 702,194,588 of NC_056739.1, forward strand.
GATAATTTGTTCTGAATAATCAATCTGTGGCAGTATTTCCATGTCCCACCAATCTAATACCAAATTTGCATAGGTTGGGCCAACAGTGCCCCCCCCCCCATGGCCACCCCTTGTAATTATTTATAAAATTCCTTATTATCAAAAATAAGTTATCTAATAATAAAATCTTACAAAGCAGTATAAATAATAATACTGTTGTTACTTAAACTTGTATGCTTCCCCATAAACCATCAACCCCAACGTCTTTAGGCTTTGCAAGTGTATAGGGAAACAACATCAACAGTGAACATCAATAAATTTTCCAACCTAAAGTCTGAGGAAGAAAAAAAGGACCTAAGCTGGTCAAAACATCTCTAGAATCAGCTACATAAGAAGGAAGCTGCTTAACTAGTGGGTTCAACACTGAATCTAAATACAAAGAAATACAGTCAGTGCAACTTGCTGAGTCTTATATAATAGGTCGGAATGGAGGTTTTTCAACATTTTTGTGAAGTTTGGGAATTCCAAACATCACACCCACCCTGGGATTATCCACACATAAAAATTCAAACATTTCCCTAGAGTTCATAAACATGTCATATAATACATTGTGGATACAGGTATAACTTTTAACAATTTCAAACTTCATGACTTTCCTATACTCTAATACATTTGCTAACATAATTTCCATAGCTTCTATGTAGTCAATTGAATTCATTATGACAATAGCCCCACCCTTATCCACCTTCATAAACCTTAAATCTTTCCTTGAAATAAGTTCATTCAGAGCTTTCTTTTCATTAAGGTTTAAGTTATAAAATATTTTTCTGTTTTGATTTTGTAATATCTTTTTCACAGAAAGCCTCAAAGACTTTTACAGTATGCACTAAACCAAGATTAAAGGTGGACAGCTTTGACAAAAATGACAATAACTGTGACCAACATCATTCAATATATAATTTAAATTTAACTTACAAGTGTAGAGCTTAAGTTCTATCAGAGTTTTTGTAACATTTGCCCTCCTACTGGGCTGAAAATTAAGTCCTAGTTTTAACAATTTAATGTGCTCATAAGAAATATTAAAGTCAGACAAATTATAAACCGAGATAGATGGGCTGGCAAAAAAAATTGTTCCATATTCCAAATGTTCCATGTTCCAAATATTAGACTAAGTACAGTCTTCCTAGTTAAACATATATAACAAGAGTAGCAAGTTAAAAAAGATCTGATGAAAATGTCATAAACTTTTGAAAATGTGTATTTGTTTTTTCTTCTCCTTGTGGAAATAGCTTGTAGTCATTTTCAGGAACACTTAGGAAGAGGAAGGAGCCTCAACTTGTATTATGAGGAGGGATGCAAAATGTAATTTCTACACACATGAACTGACAAACCCTATGCAAGAACCAGTTTGACATATCTAAACATGACTGGATGCACAAAGAAATGTAAATGCTGGCCAGGTTGATGTTCTTCGTGTTTCACTGTTGCAGTCATCACATTTTGAACTGAGTCAATAATTGGCCTAGGAATTTCTTCACAAATAATCATAGCCAGTGTCTTCCTGCAGACCACCTTTATTTTAATATAATTGATGATGACCAAGCATCCCTTTTGCTCTACTCCTCTTGTATCCAGTAGAAACTGCTAGCTAATGATATTCCTACTTCTAAACCCCATCCTTAGGCTTTACAAATATGTTTAATGCTATCATTTTTTTCTACTTAAATATTTTGCTTACTTTCTGGAGAAATAAAATGTACTTATTTTCTATTATGTAACCAGTGCTTTTGTTCCCGCTGCTTGTTCCTAACTGTAAGCTGTGTTCTTTTATTTGCCTAGCAGAAAGATCAATGGCTAACTGTGGAAATTTCAAACATTAAGGGTGAATCTCTGTAATCTTAACCTCAGAAAAATATCCATACTCTGGGGATGCAGATGATAAGAAAAACATAATTGCATGTGCAAAATCAGACCAACCCTGGATTCTCAAAAGCTTGCATGGCGTGCAAGATCGGTGCAGGAGCCCAAGCAGGTAATATGTCTGCCATGCGATCCAGGAACAGCCTACAGGGGCTTGCACGAGCGCACCTGCACTAATCTTGCATGGACGAAGCCCTTGTATGCAAATTACCCCATTTTCAGGAGAAATCCATGCAAATAAGGTGAATTTGCGATCCAGTAAGCTTGCGACCATCCGTGCAGGACTAGTGCAATCAGTAGAACTGTACTCGGTTGTCTGCAAAATCCAAAACGGAGCTATGACAGCCCCAAATAAAGGCTGTATATCATGTAGTAAGCATGCCAATGGCCAAGTATAAGGCCATTGGCATTGCAAACAGTACAAAAATTTAAAAAATCAACTTTTAATTCCTATTAGCCAATCCTGGCTGTTTAAGCATAGGGCAGCAGCGTGCAAATGGGATCGGGGGGAAAATAACAAATCGAACATAAATTAAGCATTCTAACCAAATTCAGTATTCTGCCATGCGAGTCAATGGCAGGCAGAAGACTACATGGCCAGTGAGTAGTGGTTGCTAAGGGGGGAGGCTCAGTGTGAAACATGTAACTATGCATTAGCTGGCAATCCTATGCAAATGAGGGGAAGGATAGTGAATCCCAGTTTTCCCCAGGATGTAAGGCAGGTCCCAACAGTGTAAGAGTATGAATAGCTGGGTGCAAGCCCAGGAGGTAGATGACATCATGGGTGTGTGTGTCAGGCATACTGTAAGCGGATTGGAGTCCTGTGGCTCGTGGTTGCTCCTAGCATAGCACAGCTAAGCTAGGGGGTATTTCTAAACCTGCCTAGCAGTCTTTACAAAGCCTAAGCAGGTGTGCATGGTGCACACCGGGTCATACAGGAAGAAAAAAAGAGGTTAAATTAGGAAATAGCAGAAAGTGTGCACATTGGAGCACTCTGTGTGGTGCACACACGGGCTTAAAGAGGATGACAATGGGAAGGGAAGACAGCAGTAGGAAGGTAATCAAGGAGAACTAGCTTAGCTGTCAGGTGAAATGTATCAGAATCAGCCAATTACACAGGCAGCAGCCCAGCACACTACTATAAACTAAGCAAACACCTTCCCCTATGGTTTTTCCCACACTCTACACCACCGGTGTTGTACAAGTGGGGAACTTTTAACTAACAAACCTACAAAATGAGAAGAGCTGCAGCAGGCAACACAGAACAACATGTGCAAGAGGCTGAGGATGGTGATGATGTGAATGCTGCCAAACAACCCACAGTGAGGAGACGGAGAAGAGTGTACAGACTGAAAAATTTATGTTACTACACCGAAAGGTAGTCTGTACCATTACTCAGTAAAGACAATTCAGCCGGTTCAATCTGATATGAACATTCCTTTTACTGCATAAAAGGTAACATCTAGTATAACAATGAAAGATACACATGTAACAAAACCGTACTTCAGTTTTATAGCATCATGACTGTAAGGATCAATGTCTCATACAAAAGAAATCTAGATTTTAGAGTCTCTTTCTAGCTTGTATCAGAAGTTTGGAGATTAATAAGTCTTTTCTATGAAGCTGGTCTGCTGACAGTTTGTTCCCATGTTTCAAACATTCCATTCCTAAAGAATAACTCCTCGGCCTTGCTCTTATCTTGCATGTCCTGTTGACGAGACACAGCTGCATACAGGAATTCGTCTTGACCTGCTTGTAGATAATAAATTTCACAAACTGCATAGTTAATAAAAGATAAAATATTTTACTTCTGACTTCTAATAACAATGAATGCCAAGCTATATGCTTTAAACTAAGTGCACTTTTGTACTATTTATTTTATATAACTTGTTCACTGCTGAAAGCAGAGTATGTCAAATCTCACAATTCCCTCTTTTCAATTAAAAGGCGGAAAATGGCTGTTCATTTTTTACTTCATTTGCACACATTGAAACCTTTTCCAATTTATCCAGGTTAACCATCATGATCTATTAGATTCTGTAAGTTTTTCGCAAATGACAACTTAGATAGCAATTCCACATAGTTAATATGACTATAATGCCTAAAACTACTACTACAGGATGTATTAACCGATTTAACTGTTTTTTTTTCCTGATTTTGACCAACCAGTAAAGATATCCCACCAATTGTGAGCAGTGTCTTTTTTGGTCTTTTTAGCCAAACTAAGTAATTTATCTTTTGCAATGATGCTTAATGCCTCATAATACAGAAAGCTTTTATTTCTTTTTCCTAAGTACTCTCTGAGAATCTCAGTATTATTCATTATGTTTCTTTAATTATCAAAAGATACAGATATATTGGGAAGCTGTATTGTCATAGTTCCAATTCATGGAAGTATTTACTTCTATGGTTTTAGTAAACACATAGCTCTGATTATTCCATTTAAGGAAATCAACATGTGATAAACATCTTACAAAAGGTAATTGTAAATTATGACCTACAATGGTCCACTTATACAGGTTAACAGAATGCTGCAGTAAGCATGGTTCATAGACAGACGAATGCTGTCCACAAATTAATCCATTTTGAGTCTGTGTACAATATTCAATTTTATGTGTTTTTCCCCTCATATCTATATAATTACCTTTAAATTGTAGCAACCAATACTCATATTCTTCTGGAACTAGAAATGTCATAGGTAATACTGTAAATTTACACATAACAGTGGTATCAGTAACATTATAATGTGAAAACTGTCCTGTGCAGTATTGCGGAGTACAATATCTTACTTCAGTATATAATTTAATCCAATCTGTATCAGGTACCCATTTATGGAACAATTGTTGCCAAACATTTTCATTCTGTAACATCAATTCAGTTTGTATTTTATTCTTTTGAATATCCACATACAAAGATTGCAAAGTGCATTTTGTCCAGTTTACAAAAGTAGCCATGTTACCATCAAATTTTAACTGATGCAACTGCATATCATTATAATTGTCTAAAACTTGCTGCTGGTAGTTTATATTATGCAGTTGTGCCTTCCATATCTCTGGATTCCAAGATGCTTGTAAATGTACAATATGAGAGACATCCCCCCCACTTTTTTTAATGATTAGCTAGAATTTCAATATCAGCTGCATTAATAACTCTAATGCCTGTGCCTAGGCCTCCTAGCAGAGTATTATACCAAGCTCTTTTGTATTGGCATTTGCCTGTGTCTGGGAATGTAATGTTAAAATGTACTACAACCTTTTGATACTGTCTGTCTACCTTTTTACAGGTAGAAGGGATTTTAACCAAATGGTCTGTATGAACAGAGTAGGTTTACCTGTTAATATTGATAGAACAAATGCCTAATTTATGCTGCCTGTAATGACTGTGGTATTAGTACATATACTTGTACCCCCTTTAGCTGGGGGTAATGTCAATTTGGATGGCATACCAAGGTCCATCTGCTGGAGTTACCTTAAGTAACTGTGGCTTTTTCAATTGAACATTAACCTGCAAACATATTAAGCATTCGGCATGCACTAAATCACAGATTCTTTTTTTAACTGTGGATGCCGGTACTTGTTCTTTACAATAGGCCATAACTTTTGTGTGCCCAAATATCCCATTACCTGTTGATTAAACTTCACTAACTATCATGCCTGTTGGCACGGTATATAAGGAAGACTAGAACCATCTTTAAAACATTTTGCATGATATTGCCCTGGACCGTCTCCTACAAGAGTACATTTTTGTAATTCTTCCCTCAGTCCAAACTTAGTTTGGACCTGCAGCAAATCATGTTGCAAATTCTGAGGTGAAAATGTCTGTATGGCATGTACTGCAGTAGTTTTATCTGGTACACCAGAAAGGTGTTCTGTAGGATACAATTACATTCCTTCCCTGGCTGTCTTTTTTGCCATCTGTATAGATATTTAACTGAAACATCTCATTTGTGGCTCTTTGATGAGTTTTTACCTTTAAAATTCTGTAGTGACCCACAAGGGACTGACTAAATTTCAAAGTCTGTAACACAGAAGCATGCTTAATTGGTTTGCTCATATCAACAAACCCTCTCCTTGCCCATGTAGACATTTGCAGCTGCAGAGAATTAACTACATATGCACTGTCTGAAAAAAGAAAAATAAATCCTTCATATTCCATGAAGTTAGATAAGTAATACTTATCTCCTGCCTTTACTGTAATTTGCCTGACACTTAATAATGCCAACCATTTTTGCAAAACACTGCTTGTCTGACGTCATGAATCAGTTTATTTAACTAAGTCTCATTTACCAAAGCCTTCATGGCATAATGTGGTGTCTGTACTATAATGTCTTTGGAGAAAGTTGTTAAGTATTCAGTTTGTTTTAAACCCCAGTAAATGGCCAACACTTGCTGAATGCATGGGTGATATCCCCTCTCAACGTGTCATTTTTTTTTTTTTTACTGAAGAATGTCAAGTCTTTTTCATTTTAACATCAGAGCTGTGAGGCCACTCCTGCAAAAGCACAACAGAGAGTGTGTTGGGTCCAGCTGCTGCCTGTAACACAAATGGATGTGTTAAACTTGGAGCTATTAGCTCGGTAGCCTTGGCCAATGCTGCCTTTAAATCAAAAAAGCTGTATTTTTCTTTACCTTTTTACTTTGAACCTTAAACCCTGCCTTCTGCAGTGCTTGAAGGACCTGTATTACTTTAGCTAAATGCTTTTTTTTTTTTTTTTTTGCTTCAGACACAATTAGTGTATGCTTGCCCTTTGGCTGTTACCTACCCTCCCTTTTAGTAAAGGGTCCTGCATAGTTTAACTGTATACATAGCCAATGTACTGACTGTACTCATAGTAGTATCTACTTGCAAACAGATTATTAATAAACATTAACTTGCTTAACTATGCATAATATTGCTTTTCAATACTGTTTTTGCTGGAGTCTGTGCTATTTGTATGCTATCATACGATTACAAAATATTGTAAGAAACAAAAGAGATACATTTGCTGTTGTTTGCCTTTTGCTGCACTTTGAAAAGAAAATGCATGCATGTTAGGCTTGTGACATCATGTCTTTACTGCGTTTAACTACTGTAGTAAGTTATTTTTTACAGCGTAGTTAACTGCTGTTGCTTTAACTCTTTACTAACCAGATTATATTTGTCAGCATTCTGTTCTGCTGACTTTAAAGCTCTTATGCACTTCTGAAAAAGTGTTTACATATGTTGTCTGAACTTTTTGAACTCACTCTGACTATGTCTTAGAAGTTAATTAAATCTGTGTCAGTTTACCATGAACATTGTCTCTGTTAATGTGCGGTGCATTTATGCCACTTTTGCTTTATATAAGCCATGAAACGCTGAGGAATAAAATTCCAGAAGCAACGCTTAAATTGCATAAATGTAATCATGTTATTAAAAATACCCTTCTGTTCATCCCACTTAGGGAGAGTTTTTAACATTAGTTAAATATACTGTTTTAGCAGCCTCAGATTTCTGTGTCTCTGAGCTTGTAGTCTTCTTTCTTGCAACAATGACATCATGCTGTGTGTCAGCCATTTGCCTGTCATATGTTTATTGCAAACGAACAGTTATCCGTTTTATTATGCAAACAGCTTTACTGCCTTGTTTAATAACAGTTTGTGTCTTAATTTTAGTCTGTGAGACTTTCAAAAACTGAGAAAATCATCTTGTACATTTAGTAGTGTCAGCATGCAGTTTACCAGATGCATTGCATTTATCACAGTAAATCTGAAAGCGACCCATGAGGTCAAGATAAACTTCTGGAAATTAGACTGTAAAGTACAAACTTTGACATCTATATCACCCTCTAATAAATCTTTAGAAACAGGAACCATTGTCTGTTCTTCAAGCATTACTTTATCCTGATTGTGTTTCAGGTTTTGTACAATACGTACAAAACGCTTTTGACAAGGCATGCAAAAAGCAACATTTAAATAAAACATTTCTGTACATTCTGTGACGCTTCTGTCTTTACGTAGTAAAAACTTACAGGTACTAACATGCTGATTATACTATGTATTTAAATAACTCAACACATCTACATATGATTCAGATACATTAACAGTAAAATACTTAGCGCACTTCTTGGCATTTTCATGAATTGCATTCATTGTTAAAAGAAAAACAGAAGAAAATATTTACCACAAATGTTCAGGACAAGGTGATCAGGCTTGACACAAAGATCAGTTGTGGAAAAATTTTCTGCTGTCAGTCACTAGATGCTGGTGAAGTTGGAACCGGCAGTGGGACCCACTCCTCGTATCTCACCAACTGTCTGAAGAAAAATTACTGTACTGCCCTGTACTGCACCGCAGTATTTTCATCCACCAGGCAATGGATGAAATAGTAGGAAAAAAGAAGAGTTGACTCAAGAGAAGAACTATGCAGTAATGTCACATTGTGAGAGGTACCTCTGCAGGTCACACCTCCCTGATTTGGTCGAACTGGCCTGGTCTCTCCACTGTAAAATTTATGTTACTACACTAAAAGGTAGTCTGTACAATTACTCAATAAAGACAATTGAGCCGGTTCAATCTGATATGAACATTCCTTTACTGCATACGAGGTAACATCTAGTATAACCACTCCTGGCTGGCTCGCCAATTGTACATAGGCTCAAAATGGATTAATTTGTGGACAGCATTCATCTGTCTATGAACCATGCTTACTGCAGCATTCTGTTAACTTGTGTAAGTGGACCATTGTAGGTCATAATTTACAATTACCTTTTGTAGGATGTTTATCACATGTTGATTTCCTTAAATGAAATAATCAGAGCTATGTGTTTACTGAAACCATAAAAGTAAATACTTCCATGAATTGGAACTATGACTTAAAGCAGCTTTCCGATATATCAGTATCTTTTGATAATTAAAGAAACATAATGAATAATACTGAGATTCTCAGAGAGTACCTAGGAAAAATAAATAAACATTTTTTTGTATTATGAAGCATTAAGCATCATTGCAAAAGATAAATTACTTACTTTGGCTAAAAAGACCAAAAAAGACACTTCTCACAATTGGTGGGATATCTTTACTGGTTGGTCAAAATCAGGAAAAAAATGATAAATTGGTTAATACATCCTATAGTAATAGTTTTAGGCATTATAGTCATATTAACTATCTGGAATTGCAATCTAAGTTGTCATTTGCGAAAAACTTACAGAATCTAACAGATCATGATGGTTAACCTGGATAAATTGGAAAAAGTTTCAATGTGTGCAACTGAAGTAAAAAATGAACAGTCATTTTCTGCCTTTTAATTGAAAAGAGGGAATTGTGAGATTTGACATATTCTGCTTTCAGCAGTGAACAAGTTATGCAAAATAAATACTCAGCTTTTCAGTGTAGTACAAAAGTGCACTTAGTTTAAAGCATGTAGCTTGGCATTCATTGTTATTAGAAGTCAGAAGTAAAATATTTTATCTTTTATAAACTATGCAGTTTGTGAAATGTATTACATATAAGCAGGTCAAGATGAACTCTTGTATGCATCTGTGTCTCGCCAACAGGACATGCAAGATAAGAGCAAGGCCAAGGAGTTATTCTTCAGGAACGAAATAATAAAACATAAAAAACAAACTGCCAACAGTCAGCAGACCAGCTTCATGGGAAAGACTTATTATTCTGACATTTTCTAAATGGCTGATGTAAGCTGGAAAGAGATTATAAAGTTTGGACTTCTTCTTTTGTATGACAGACATTGATCCTTACAGTTATGATGCTGCAAAGCTGAAGTACAGTTTTGTTACAGATGTATCTTTCATTGTTATACTAGATGTTACTTCGTATGCAGTAAAAGGAATGTTCATATCAGATTGAACCGGCTCAATTGTTTTCATTGAGTAATGGTACAGACTACCTTTTAGTGTAGTAAAATAAATTTTACACAGACCCAGGGTAACCTACCAGGGGCTACATGAGCTGGAGATTATGGAGCGCTATATGGTGGACAGAGGCCTCCTACATCAATGTCTCGAGCTGTGCCAGCCACACCTGTTACACCGCACTAACCGAGGGGAAACCCATCCCAGTGGATACCAAGGTATGTGTAGGCCTAGGTATACTAGCCACATCTACTTCCCAAAGCACAACTGGGGATATCATGGGGATCTCACAGGCATCAGCATCCAGAGTATTCCACCAATTCCTGGATGCCATGTCAGCACATGCCAGTGGGCACATATAATTCCTCAACACCGGTGAGGTGTTGACCAGCAATATGCGTCTCTTCCACCAAATAGCAGAATACCCTGGGGTACTGGGTGCCATAGACTGCACTCACATATGCATCAAAGCACCACTCAGTGAGCAGGGTAGGGTCTACATCAACCACATGGGCATCCCCTGCATCAATTGTCAGGTTGTACGTGATGCCCAGGGCATTATACTGAATGTGTGTGCAGGCTGCCCCGGAAGCTATGATGATTCCCACATATGGCATCTGATGCAGCTGTACCAGAGATTTGCCAATGGGGGCATCCCCTATGGCCACTTAGTGGGGGATGCTAGGTACCCACTGGAGTCGTAGCTGATGATACTCATCGGAAATGCACACACACCTGAACAACAACACCATAATGAGGCACACGCACATGCCAGACATATAATAGAGCATGTGTTTGGGATGCTCAGGTCATGGTTCCAATGTCTGGACACATCTGGTGGAGCCTTGCAGTATTCACCAGCTACATGTACCCAAATTGTTATGGTATGTGCTATGCTACACAATATGGTCCTGCAGAAACAGCTGCAGCAGGAACAGCATGGGGCAGGGCCACACAACCCCCCCCCCCCACCAATGCCAAGGCATGCACAGGCACAGAGTGACCTGGAGGAGGAACAACCTCAGCCTGCCCCAGTAGGCAGAAGGAGGCATGCCCAGTATGTCCTGGCCTTGGCAAAGAGGCAACGCTTAGCACATGCACTGACACAGTAGGGACTCAGGGAATGACACCTCTCTCTGACTCGCACATACAGTAAAAGGGATGCCAAACATGAAACTACCTGTGCTCAACCACGTATAGGGAGTGTACTATGTGCATCTAAAATAGGCAGCCCACCAGCACCATCCACAAGCCTGGCACACCCACAAGGTAAGTCAATCAACCTACTAATTGCCATATGGAGTAGAATGTGTCATTACCTATAGCTAGAGTATGGATGTGAGCATGCAAGGGAAATAAGAGGCTGGATGTTGGAGCAGCAGACAATAGGCACCCATAGTGGCACCATGACATCTGTAACATATACTGGAGTCACCATAGTAGCCAGTACTACACAGGGTGACAAAACCCACTGCAGGAAATGTGCTGAGTGACATGTGTGTCCTTATGACCCACACATGCCAGTCAGGACGGTTCACATATCCAACAACAATGGCAGGCAGCAAGACAGGTGTAGACAAACCCAAACAGAGCCTGTGCCATGGCCCCAAAATTATAGCTATGGCTAACCTCCCCCCCAGGCCTACACAGACAGACCACAGCAGGGCAGCCAGTGGGATGTTAGTTCTGAAGGGTAGAAAGTCAGACAATACTATGTAGAGCAACCAAAGCCACGATCTGTAGTACATTAGTATACCTCTAGCCAGCACGATAGGTAAGACTACAGACTGAACTGTAGTACCTGACATACCAGTACAGTCCCAGCAAATGTGTACAAGTGTCAGGTGTGCCCCCCCATCCTATGTAGACATATAGTAACATTCAGGTGTGCCCCCCAATCCTGTGTAGAAATGTAGAAATGTAGAAATAGTCAGGGGTGCCCCCCAAACTAAATAGAAATATAGTAATAGTCAGGTGTGCCCCCCAATCCTGTGTAGAGCTGTAGAAACTGTTAGGTGTGCCCCCCCTTGCTATGCAGAAATGCAGTAATGGTCAATGCCGAATGATGGATGGATACCCTGCAGACACAGCATGCTACCTGATGGTGTAAAACACAAAGGTCAGCACTGCAGTACAAACTACCCAGACTTGACCCACACATGCAGTACAAATGGCCATACAGGGCATGCTCATACACTTAGAGAAATGAAGACAATGTAAGGCAACAACATACTGAAAGGTCATACTGGGCATGCTCATGCACTTAAACACATGACAGCCATGTCTGCAAACACGAGTGGACCAGACTTATCTGGCAGTTGCAGTTGTTAGTGCAGACACCCATCAGTATGCAAGACTCATGCCTTGCACACACAGTGGATAGGAATACAGACATATATGTAAGGAGAACACACTATAATAAGCCAAAGGTAGATGAACATAGATGTGTTGAAGAGGGTGACTGTGACAGGGAGCCAACCAGGCCTGTCCCACCCAGCACACAGCCAAATGGCTCCAAACACATGAGGTGAAGATGTCACTCACTGCAGATACTAGCTACCAGTATCTGTCAGCATTACAGACCATGTGGTGCATGTTCCAGCTGTGCAACATGACTGTACAAGGAAGTAGTCATCTAGCAACTGTATACACGTACCTGTCAAATATGACCCTGAGTGTGTCCGCATGTGGCGTGTCAACCCCTTCATGAATGGGTAATGGCCCATGCACACACACTGCCCTTCCCATAGCCCTACCATGACAAGCACGCTGAGGTCATCCAATGTGAAATACACCTTTGGGAGAGTTGTTGGCTAAAAATCTCAGTGGCGCATCCCATAACTGCGCACTGCTGTAGTTTGATAAACTTGTTAAGTAGGACTTTGAATCCCACACATGGCAACTGTGTGTGTGTGTGTGTGTATGTGTGTGTGTGTGTGTGTGTGTGTGTGTGTGTTGTGTGTCTGTCTGACTGTGTAGAGAGCAATGCTTTTAAGAGTAGTCACACTCCCAACAATGTAAATGCACAACTTAGGCAAGGCTGCTGATGTCATCCACCTAGAAATGCACCTCTGGGAAGCTGTAGCCTGGTAATCTCCATAGCATGTCCTGTAAATGCGTACTGCTGTAATGTGATAAACTAGTTAGGTAGGAGTTCTACCCCCAGACATGGCACAATTGTGTGTGTGTCTGTCTGTTTGTGTAGAGAGCAATGCTTTTTAGGCTAGCCACACTCCCAACAATCCAAATGCTCAACCTTTGCAAGGCAGCTGATGTCATCCACCTAGTAATACACCTCTTGGAAGCTGTAGCCCAGTAATCTCCATAGCATGTCCTGTAAGTGCATACTGCTGTAGTGTGATAAACTAGTTAGGTAGGAGTTCTATCCCCAGACATGGCACCTGTGAGTGTGTGTGTATTTGTGTGTGTGTGTGTCTATCTGTCTGTGTAGAGAGCGATGCTTTTTAGGCTAGCCACACTCCCCACAATCCAAATGCTCAACATTTGCAAGGCAGCTGATGTCATCCATCTAGTAATACACCTCTTGGAAGCTGTAGCCCAGTAATCTCCTTAGTGCATCCTGTAAGTGTGTACCACTGTTCTGTGATAAACTAATTAGGTATGAGTTCTATCCCCAGACATGACGCCTGTGTGTGAGTGAGTGTGTGTTTGTCTGTGTAGAGAGCAATGCTTTTTAGGCTTGCCACACTCCCCACAATCCAAATGCTCAACCTTTGCAAGGCAGATGATGCCATCCACCTAGTATTACACCTTTTGGGAGCTGTAACCCAGTAATCTTGTAGCTCGTCCTGTAAGTGCGTACCGCTATAGTGTGATAAACTAGTTAGGTAGGAGTTCTATCCCCAGACAAAGCACTTGTGTGTGTGTGTGTGTGTGTGTGTGTGTGTGTGTGTGTGTGTGTGTGTGTGTGTGTGTGTGTGCGTGTGTGTAGGAGGGTGTGCATGACACCTGGGCCTTCTTATATGGTGGCCCTAGTACATATCACAATGTCCACTGTACAGGGAAAGCAGTTGTGAAATAGCCCAAGAGGCTGGGATGCATATCCATACCCATACATGTGACAACAAAAACAGGCAATTAGAGTTAGCAACCCCAGTATTACCCAGAGCACACTCCATGTCTCATACACACACACATGGTGAGGCAGCAGCCAAGATGTGTGTAGTACACTGTATATTAGTGACTGATAGTAACAATGGCGAGAATGCAATGGCCTACAGAGGCCGTGGCACCCTGTCCAGCAGTATGATAGGCACCTAACTGCAAACAGTGCACCTTCATTATGTTTCCCACTGGATGCCTGCAACAACTGTGGTTCCATCAAATGTGATCCGCAACGGACATACCATGCCTTACACACATACCCTGTATGGACAGATGCCACTGACACCAGGGAATACCTGTAGCATGCTATCAATGTAGGTGCAGGGTCAACCAGTTGTCCATTACCTGGCCCCGCCACATGAGGGCTGGACTGTCACATCTGATGATTACATTCTGTGTACACAACATGGGTCAGACAAACAAAGTACACTTTCACATGCCACTGTACATGAATGTGGGACATGTGCACATCCCAAACACCGTCCATGTCATGGCATATAGAACACATACATGCCAAGCATTCCACAGTACTGGCCACGCACAATAGTATCTCAGGAGACTGGATGGTGTAATCTATACCAACCTGTGTGGTCCATTCCAGACACTACACCACTTAGCCATAATGCAGGCCATTCTCATGTGGCCTGATACCAAGGTATACCCCTCGCGTAGCCTTGTACAGCCATCTGGGACTCTCAACCACTACACACCTGTGAAGCAGTGCACACATGCACGCCGGTATTAGCCCCTTGTGTTTGTGTGTGTGGTGTATGATGCTTCCGACCACAATCACACCCAGCACCACACCCAGTGGCATACTGAAGCATTCTCTCTAATGTCAGACACCGTCACATACTCTTTGACCATAGAACCCCAGGATAACCCCTGTGGGCCAATTCATACCTATGCTTTACTGTATTGTGGCAAGGTAACTGGTTAGGAAGTGTATTTGTTACCCTGCCAAGTGCGTTAATGTGTATGGGTCCCTTACAGTGTGTTGCTGTGCTGATGCTGACACCTGTTCATGTGGACAGTCTCATGTGCTACACCTACTGTATTGCAACAGTGTTGCAGATGTCACTCACCAGCACATATACGTCTGGGCAGCTCACCAACATGCAAGCTATGTGGTGCATGCAATAACTGCATACACATATGATAGCTATGCATAGCAGTCAGGTGTTTGAAACCCCATACTGATAGGTGTGTGACACAAACATGCTTACATTTTACTCACCCACACCTTCCCTGACATACTTTATCTCTGTCTGTCCCGCTCACACCCTCTCTGGTGGATGTGCGATGTACACCTGCTTTGCTTGGCAGCAGCTTGTGTTATGTAAGTGATGGTCATGATCAGCTGATGGCCTCTGCACTAATTGTAGTCCTCCTCTAGCTGAGTGTATGTGAACAGCTGTGGTAACATTCCCATAGCCAATTGCATGGTAACATACTCCAGTATCTAGGAACATCATTTTGGTGTTGGCCCTTTGCATCCACTGTGGACAGGAACTAGAACTGTTGCTTGGCAAAATGCAGCTCAGATGGATTGGTGATTTACCTCTAACAACTTACACTGTGGAAACAGGGTAACACACAGGAGGGGGATGTGCCTGGCCTGACTACAGACTGTAAGTGCTGCTATACTGCATATGGAGTAATGTTGGTTTGACAGTGTGTGCGTAGATATGGCAGTGTGTTGTGCCCTTGGTGTCGTGTGTTACCCACAGAGCATGTATCTGTGAACTGCAGAAGGTCATGTGAGGATTGCAGTCTGTAGATGGTGAAAGACTTGACAGTTACTGACTTCATATCCCCTCATAGGACACATGTTGCAACAAACCCTGTTATGACAGTACATGTATGAGGTTAATACAGCAACATATCAAAATGGGCCCTGTGTATGTATTTACAGCCACAACTCTGTCAACCTTTGTACATATATAGTGCATTATGAGGTGCGTGTGTGCTGTACACCATCATAAGTGTCATCATATCTGATAGCAAGCCAGGGAGATATCAGACTGCTACACATGTTATGTACAGTACGGATAATATTTGCCAACATTACCAGGACATTCCATGGTCGTTTGTACAGTACTGAGGTCTGTGTAACTATGGTGACTGTTGTCAGTGTGTGCATTGTGAACATGTTCTTTAGCCTGTGTACAGACTGTAGTAGATATCATTGTTATAGGTCCCGTCCTATCTGATGTTACATGCTGCTCCACTGTATGGTACCATATTAGTTTATGTTTGTGCGGCCATACACACACATGTCCCATACCAGACAGACGGCAGACCACACCGTGTAGCAGCCCAGCATATGTAGGGTTAGTCTGTGAGTGACACATATGAAGATGTTGTTGAACAGATAGTCCATATACTGTCCTTTTATGCTAGCTTGTCATATGTGGCTGCGTTCACATTGGATGTGGCTATGCACCTTCACACAGCTGTATCTTACCCTGTGGTGTGGCATGCCTGCAGAGCCTGATATATATGCAGGTACATGTGCATTCCCCCATAGGAGATGTTGGCCAGTGATGAGCCAGTCTGCCTGTAGCCTGCACATTGCATTGTTACATGTCTAGCAGCTTAGTGTACTTATCCAGTGAGATGTCATGTGGAGATACTTGCCCTATGTACTGGTGCCAGGTCTCCCTTAACAGTCATGTATGTCAGACAGAGCAGTGGGATGCTGTACAGATGTATTTCACTATCTAATTGATAGTATGTGGTCATGGCACCCCTGTACCAGCGGTATTATGTGACAGGCCAGACAGGGGTGTGTGAATGCATACCCATGGTGACATATGTATACCAGTCATTATGTGTATACCCATCTACATGGCTGTTAACATCCATATTGTTATGCATGGTACACATGTTTAGCACTAAGGGGTTCTGTGTATACCTCCAGACTGTAAGGAGTGTTTCAGAATGTCCACATATATAGGCCAATATCTATGCTGCAGTCCACGGGGCCATTATGTGCTAGCAGTGGAACTTTACCAGGATGTCCTTAGGATGTCTGTCAGTAGACAATGGCACACATGTGGAAAGAAGATGTGACCTCCCACATAAACCATGTCTGTGAAGACAATTACAAATAAAGTAGCAATAGTCTATCAATATACCTGCTATACATACCTGACATCCACTTGCACTACAACGTTGGGACTATAGAGGCTAGGGTAGGTCTACACTCCATGTCCAGGACATATAGTGAGGACATCTGTACATATATACATCCAGATATATATCTATGATTACACATATACATATCAACATATACAGATGGGTATGTATAAGTACATAGATATACATATACACACACAGATATATACATATACAGAGCAATATATGTCTACACATATACAGATAGTGACACATATGCACATAAACGTATGGATATCTCCAGATATATCGACAGTAGTAGGTATATTGGTATAGATATGTATGCACACATAGTCATAGATATTTACACATATACCAACATAACAAGGCATATCTGTACACATAGGATATGAATACATATATAGCTATATACACATATCTATATGTACATATACATATACCTATATATACACATATGTATAGATACATATATGTATAGATATGTACACATATGCACATACACAGAGGTGTACACATGACCATATATATGTAGCACTATACAGATGTGTATACAGACATATGTATGTGTATACCTGTGTATGTACATGTAGACATCTATACACCTATATGTATACAACCATATACCTGTCATGTGTAAACATCATGGTTGCGTATACCCTCCCACATATATCCCACCGTATGTATCTACTATAAGTACAGTATGATGAAACAACATATGTGATGCAACAGTCATATTAATGATAAGGACTACACAATCTAGGACGTAAAGGCAAGTGTTCAATACCACTCAATTTGGGTAATGACGGCTATATTGGTAACACAGTGGTCATGGCGTAGTGGTCATGTGTTGTGACTGCAGTGTAAAGGGCCCTGAGTTAATGACGTGCAAGGACTGCTCATTTTGTTGCTGGCCAGAACAAGGACTGTTGGATACAGAGTGGTTAAGGCAGTGTTTGTGCAATGTAGGCCACACACGTCAGTATCACGTCATAGCTAGGTAGGGGTCTAGTCCCAGTGATGGCAAGTAACTGCGTACGTGTATGTGGATGGGTCTACATCAGGTTGTAGGGTATACATGCCTCAGCGGGCCACCTGTCCATGTGGCACAGGCAATACCCGGTATAGTAACCTGTGAAATGTGTTTGACTGTACCCGATATGTCATTGCCATGGTGTCAGCACAGTGACATACCACATTGTGCATTATGACTGCAGACCATCCTCGTGCTGATACATGTACACCTACAACACACCTGCATATCAGTTTAGAGACCACAACCAAGCAGTATTATTACCAGCTTGAAGGCATCGCTGCTGGACGGCTACACTACCTGCCAATTATGCCTAACACTCTACACCCTACAACATGTTACACTGCAGGACTGTGGTACACTGGTGTACACTCACCCTGTGCATCAGAACCATAGCAGCCTGTCCCTGCATTGATGGTATGGATGACAGGGATGGGGCACAGGTATCATCATATGCACAGGGCATCCTTGTGCTGACATGTATACCTACCACACACTTGCATATCAGTTTAGAGACCACAACCAAGCTGTATTATTAACAGCTTGAAGGCATCACTGCTGGATGGCTACACTACCAGCCAATTATGCCTCACACTCTACACCCTACAACATGTTACACTGCAGGACTGTGGTACACTGGTGTACAGTCACCTTGTGCATCAGAACCATATCAGCCTATCCCTGCATTGATGGTATGGATGACAGGGAAGGGGCACATGTATCATCATATGCACAGGGTGTGGTGTTGGTCTGCCAGAGGCCGAGGGTGGGCAATACATTTGACACCGTGTTCTGGGGAGCTGGCTGAGGTGATGTGGTGTGTGTAGGTATGAGGTGCCCTAGGAGTGTTTGCATAGTGTGTGGGTATGCATGCACACAGCTCTGCCTTGTGGCTGCTCTACACAGGTGTTAATGGACAGCTGCAGACCATACCTGGCAGGGTGTACAGTTCACTGCCTCTGCCCATGGACACGTGGACTGTGCCTGCCAGGGGTTCTGCGGGCACATGCAGGTACAGTCGTTGAAGTGGTACTCTCACCTGCTGATGACATTTGTCCGCTGGTACCACATTCCTCCTGGGACTGGCCATGACCACGTGCATGTGGTATGCTGTGGTGTGGTGTGGACAGCACACCCCCCACACTGCCAGGGCTGCTACTGCCACTATGGGAGCTCCTTAGTGACCTAGCACACCCACGCTGTTGCTTGGCCATGTCCACGCGAGCATCACGGCATTCACACCACATGTCAAAGCACGGACACACCACTGCTGATGAGGGCCATCAGTTCATCATGCTGTCCATCCACTTGCTCATTAGAAGTACAGATAGCAGCTGCCACTTCACAGAGGTTGTTGCCTACAGTAGCAAGTGCAGCCCTCTGCAGCCTAAGGCCCTGTATGGTGTAACGCTCAGTATATGCCTGCACCGCCATTACAGCCTAGAACATGCATTTGCTGGTTGCAGCTATGTTGCCTATGCCAGGGGCATGATGTCCAGCGGACCTACCATAAGCACCCTGAGACATCTGCCTATGTGGCAGCCTGCTGGACATCCAGCTATGCCTGCTGCGACTGGAAAGAGTAGGCATGGTTACCACACTTTCCTGGGCAATGTCACTGAACACCAGCTGTCCCTCTGCTATGGTCACTGGTGCTGGGGTATGTATTGGCACTGTTACTGTGTGTGGGGGTGGGGTGGCTAAAAGGGGGATGTCAGATGTATGTGCAGTGTTGGCCCCTGACATCCCCACCTGTGCCTCATGATTATCATCATCATCATCGGTGTCTGTATGGACTATTTACATCACTGTTTTGGAGATGTTGATACTTTTTTGGAAGTCAGAGAGTTGGTATGGCAGTTGCAGTTACACGCAGATGCAAGTCCAGGGTTAAATGAACATCTTAACATTAAGTGTGTGCTGAAGTGGCTGAGATAGCCACAGGGCTTGATAAGTAATACTTGTGTGTTACTGTTTCCCATGTTTTTACTTGGACCAGTTTTATTACTAGGTGTAGTCTTATTGTCTGGCTTACTTTGCAACCATGTTTGTTTTTAAAACATAGCTTTACATTTTTTTGGCACCTACTGTTTTTTATGCACAACACTATTTTACAAGCTGCTTGTGTGAGTTCTTGAGTTTCTTGAGTTATATATATTTGTGTACTTTGTTCATAGTTCCAGTATTCTGAAGAAGTTCTATTTACTAAATAAAGAACGAAAGCACTTAATACAACATTCGGCTCAGATCCTGTTGGCCTAGAAATAAAGTTTTTTATTGTTTAAATTTAGTTCTTTCTTTGTTTTCAGTTCAGTTTTTTTAGTTTTTCATATATATATATATATATATATATATATATATATATATATATATATATATATATATATATATTGAACCTGATAGTGAATCAGCATTTTCTTTCCTAATACTTCATCTAATCCATTAATAGCAATTTTTTCAAATTCTTCATTAATACATTCTTGAATTTTTTGTACTTTCCATTTTGTCTTGTTTTCTTTCTTTTTACATGCACACACACACACACACACACGCACACACACACACACATAGATATATATATATATATATATATATATGTTTTTTTCTAAGTGTTGTGCTACTGTACTGACAATTTACTCGTGTTCTTTTGCCTCTCTTTTTACATTTTTTTTATTTCCCTCATTATACTAATTTCCTCCTTTACTATTTATCTAAATATGCAGACATCTACTTCCTTCTCCTTTGTAAATCATATCTCTCCTTAAACAATACCGTGTTATTTTTCAGTTTATTTTATATATTTCATTTTCCTTATCATAATACTCTCTTGTATTTATCTCTAAATTCTCTAATACGTTTCTATACATCTTTCCATACTTCACTTTTTCTTCCTTTCTCACATCTTAATGCCATTAAAAAACATGTTTTACACATCTTTTTAAATTAAATACACCATTCAAACCAATTTTTATAAAAGTCCTTCATGGTTATATGAGCCTTCCATAAATGAAAATTTCACACTCTCCAAATCCATCCCATAATGCTCCATTTATTCTTTTTAATCCCTTTCCTGTTTTAATACATTCTCTTTCATCTTCCATCAACTCAAGCCATATTGATAAATTATTTGGAAACCTGTGTCTACTGTGTCATCATCTGTTTCCTTCAGACTTTGCAAAAGTGCAAAATAAAAATGTTCAGATCCAATTGTCCACTGACTTTTATTCTGCACAGCTAACTTACCACATTTTATCACTTCTTATATTTTTACATTTTTAACATCTTTCCCTTTCTTTTTACATTTTCCCCTTAAATCACAATTAAAGTCCCCTACAATAATTTTCATGTTAACTATCACATAATCCAATATTTTATGAAATAGACTCTCTCTTGCCTTACTTCTTGTATAAGCATATAATGCTAGAATTCTATACACATGTTCTCTTCACCTAACATCCACAACAGTTAGCCTTCCCATTCTTACTAGTGTTTTTATTTACACAATATGACTACTTCAGAACAATATTGACTTCCTAAATTCCATATTACTTTTCCACCCCACAATTTTCCTGTTTGTAATATTTCTCCACTTGTCAGGAATCATACATCCTCTAACAGAAAAAATGTCCACATCACATTTAGAACACCATTCCAGTATCACTATCCTTCTTGCAATATTAATAATGCTACTCATATTTACTGAAAACACTGTTTAAGTACTATGTTTTCTTCTTTTTAAACTTAAGGGCAATATTTAAAATTTTAATTTCATTCATTTTTATTCATTTCCTAAATGAATATTTTTCTGATGTACAACTATTCCGTGATCTTTGGAATCAGATTGTTCATTATTTTCATCAACTGAAACATATTTAAAACAACTACTTACCTTTCTATTTAATCTTTGGTGGTGTATTTTCAAATCTTCTTTTTCTCGCCCTTATCCTAGCACCTATCAAATTTATTTTACTAACATCCTTTACATTCCCTTCAGAAACATCTAACTTATCACTTTCAGTTTCTTGATTTTCAACACTTTCAGTACAGTTACCTTCATTCTCCTGAAATATAACATTTTTATCTAAGTCAAATTTTATTACTTCTTTCTCTTTTTCATTAATAATTCTTTTCTTATTTTCCCCTACCTCCTCACTACTTTCAGACATTATAATACTTTTCATCATTCTGCTTGACATTATATTGCTTATTCTTTTTACATTCATACCAAAAATGCCCTTCATTTTGCACTTATTCATCATATGACCTTTCCCCTGCATTGATTGCATCTTATTTTTGTACACTCATTTATCAGATGACTGAAATCCCCACAAAAAAGGGAAAACAAGTTTTCAGTTGTCCCATAAACCTAATTGCTCCCCTTTCCCCCTCTTTATATATAACACTTAGCAAATGCTTTATCACATATTTTTCATATTTTAAAATAAAACCCAGTTCCCACCTCCCATTCCAAATACTCCTCTCATCTTTAACTTTCACAATATCAGAAATAGAATAACACATAAATGAAAAATAATATTACATCTTTTAATTCAATCTCATCAGTGCAAAAATGAACACTTTTTTGTAATCAAATCATTTGCCCAGAAAATGTAAATTAATTCCAAGGGTAACAGGTCTACGTTAATCACAGTTTAACAAAAATCTTTCCATCAAGTCTTCATTCTCAAATGTTGTCACAAAATGTCTCTTTCTGCCCAAATTAATTAAGGGGCTAATGTCTTTTGCTTCAAAACTGAATGTAACAATAAATTATCCCACATATATCTGTATATTATTTATTCTTTTTTATCAAAACAAACGTTTTTTCTTTTTAATTAAGTTTATAGTACATTTTGTTCTACCAACTGCATCAGTGTATGATTTTTTGCTTTCAGCCTTATGTCCATCCAACTCACAACTCAATTCCTTTTCACCCAGCTCACTATCCATTGCAAAAACATTTTCTATTGTATCTGACTACAAAATCTCATACACTTCTGCATAATCAAATTTGTTAAAAAAAAAAAAGTTTTTTTATCTATCAAATCTCCAGAACCAACTGCAGTTCCAACAACTTCCTCAAAATCCTATTGTTTATAAAGTCCACTAGATGCTGCCTATTTGTACTACTCACTCACATTTCAACAGTTTTCTGTCTGACTGACAGCACCACATTATCACCAACAGAACAACTATTGTCTTCCTGCATTACTGTACAACTTCTCCTAGTTGCCTCTGTGCCAAGAAAAGAAGCAGGAAGTAGGAATCAAGAAATGCAGCAGCAAAAATGATCCCCCTCACAACAAAATGGGGGAAGTTCCATGATCTGGACAAATTTCCACTAATAGCATCACTGTTACTCAGGTCTGCCCTGAAAAGAGAGTATTATATTAGTGGGACCAACCTGGTCAACAATGAATAAACAAAATAGATAAAACAAAACAGAACATTCCATACCATATATACAAATTCTACAAGGATGTAATTTCCCATAGAAACATTAAAGGACCATTCAACGTAGCCTTGCTATGAACTAAAAGTTGTTTCAAGATGGATAGCTATTTTTGTGTGGGACTGCAGTATTCACTTTATGAAAGCTTTTTGACGAATGGTCAAACTCCAGTAAAGTTTTAAATTTACTTCAAACATTGATAGTAGTTATTGAATAAATGCCCTAATTTCAACCCTATTGATATTAAAAAATAAGCAACTTATTAGTTGTGGCCATAGTTTTGTTATGTATGTTGTTTTATGTTCAAGTAGGAACCAGTACATAGTTATGACTACTAAAACATACTACATACATATACACGGAACATTTATGGGAAACTAAGATGAAGATAACTGATTAATCTGTCAGTAAACATTTTCTAGAATTTCATTAAATTCCAGTGGCATAATAAAGGGCAACTGCACCCACAGACTCAAAAAACATGTTTATTTCATCATGGTTTGCTGTTTCCTACATTTTAACACCACTCTGTTAATATTTAGAGCTTTTTAGATATTTTATATGCAATTTCAGACTCTGACCACATGGGGTATGGCATCTTCAAATAATTCTGACTGTTTAATCTGCCTCTAAGTATCCCAGAATGCATTGTTTGCCTCCAGAAATTGCATCAGATCTGCCACATTTTCCCTAAAGCTCCTGTCAGTGCACTGATTTTACAGGCATTCACTGCTGTGTTATAGTCACCTATTTATGGTTAAAATGTTATCCTTTTTCAATGACTACTTCAAACACAAGCAGTGCAAATGCTACAGAAGAGAACTGAAAAGTGCATTTTATTGCTCTTTCTTCTTAGAAATGCTAACTTGATTTATTTTGTGAAGGCTGAAATCTAGTTCTTCAAGGTATCTCCCCTCCCCCTTCACACCTACCTTCCCTAGCTGTCAAAGAACTAAGGGTAATTTGACCCATTATCTGCATGTGATTGACAGCTCATAGCAGGTGACCAGACTAATGTACTGTTTTCTTGTTAGCCTTTCCTTCCTTACAGTGGGAGACTTTTTTATGTTGCACTCCTCCTGTGAAATTTAGAACCAAGCTCCATAGAACTCGGAATAATCACTGTTTTTGCAAAGCATCAAACTCCCACTTATTTTTCCTTCCTGTTTGGTTAAATAGCTAACAAATGATGCACTATAAACATGAACTATTTCACAGACTTGCATGACAGCACCCACATGCTTTTTTAAGTGGTAATTTAAGAAAATTATGGTATTGCATACTTCTTGTAATCTGATGTACTGTTGTCGATTAATTGTCACAGACATCTGCTTCTTATGTAAAAACATGCAATTAATGTCCATGTGTGGTCATTGCAAATTTATGCTCTTAGTTTTTGCAGCTGTTACTGTGCTTCTGCCTGTACTTCGTCACATACTGGTAGGGCTCTTCAGAAAAGTGAGATTATAGTTTGACATTTTTGCTAGGTTAAGAGTGAGCTGGGCAAGGCAGCTCTGACATCACAATGTGGGAGATCTACTGGCTCTTCTATACAGCATGCAAATCAGGTGGGGATTACATCACTTTGGGGGAGGAAACATCCCGGTAGCTAGAGCAAGAGGTCTGGCAGATGAGACATCATCATTTCAGTGCCAGCTAGAGGTTTTTCAACTTGGTTTTCAAAGTGAAAGTGAAACAGTACAGAAAGGTAGGAAGCCCAACAGGGAAAACAGTTAAGTGGATTAGTTTTTAAAGCTGCATGGGTGATTTTTCTAGGCTGTATCAATGAACAGGGACTAAAATAGACAGCAGGTTGAGCAATCTGCTTTAATATCCTGTTGTTGTCCTTTAAGTTTGGTAAGTTTTGTTGGTATTGAACATATACTTGCTGTAGTTCACAGAGACAGACAGAATAACTTAGAAGAAAATGCCTAATACTGATTTTATGAAAACAAAAAAAATGCACTCAATTACACTATTATTTGTCTTTCATTAACTGAAAACAGTGTCAGAAAAAATACACTTGCCTTGGCTTAAAAATCTTGTCACATGACCACTAAAGAACAATAGCCAAACAATATAACATATATAATATTTAAATGTAATCCCAGTGTGTAATTACTTTGTAATACTTGATTAACTGCCTGAAGCCAGAGAACTATATTGGCAGTTGGAATTTCAAGATATTCACTGCCTGGTCTCAAGGGAACATTTAAATATTAAATTAAGTATTAAATGTATGTTGTGAGTGCAGTGAGATGATCTTGTATGTCTTAAGTTTTACTGAAAAGGTATATAAGTTAATCACAAATATAGTGATAGGGTGTATGTCTATTGTGTTTAATGGTCATGTGATTATTGTGTGTGTGTGTGTGTGTGTGTGTGTGTGTGTGTGTCTGTGTGTGTGTGTGTGTGTGTGTGTGTGTGTGTCTGTTTACACAGAGACAATTGGAATGTTTTTATTCTGATGAAGTCTTCACTAAAAAGAAAGACAAAAACACTATACTTTTGTATCTTGCTTCAGTTTATTTTATTTTTCATTTTAGTATTTCTAGTGTACCATTTCAATTTTATTTTTTTTTATCTTTTAATTTTTGATCTACAACCTTCAAAGCAGTAAATCTAAAGTTTTGAAAGAAGTGTTTTACATAAAATATTTCTACAACAGTGTTATTTATATGTATACCTTTATGTATAAAATGGTTCACTTTTCCTCATCCTTCTCCTTTGCCCCTCTGTTTTCAGCACAATTTTTGCTCAGCTATCCTGCTATTCATACTTCTACTTAACCTTAAATCATATGATTTGTAGTCAGAGAATTTATTATATTAGTTAATTAGATGTCCATTACCTTTTACTTCACTTCTCCACTGTACTATAATGCTCAAATTTTTCAATGCCCTTTTTGCTGTACTGTTTCCTACCTGTACTAACAACACCAAAAAAAAAAAAAAAATATATATATATATATATATATATATATATATATATATATACTTGTTAGAACTTTTTTAAAAAGTATTACTCTTTGTGTTTTTTCTCTGTCAAATATTGTTTATTCTTCTGTATTTGTTCTTAGTTCATTCCCTTCTAATTACCTCACAACACAATATTTTGTTTTTCTTTTTTCTTTCACAAATATTCCAATACTGTTATTATCTGTACTTGATAATAGCTTTTTATATTAATAATGTATAATAATGTTTTTCTGTCTATGCTTGGAGCTTTTCTCTCCGGGCCTCTACTGAAAATGGACATGTATCCAGTTAGACTAGCCCGGTCAACAAATGTAAATAAATAAATAATAATAAAAATTTAAGGCATACACTTGCAGATGTTACTTTTGTTGTTAGACCTGGCTTAATGACAAAAAAAGGCCTCTTATCTGAAATCCAGTATAGCCATAGCAAAACATTTGTTTTGGAAGTCAGTATTTTCTGAATAAAGTCCACATATCTTTGTCCATTTAAAATCATGTCATCCATCCCATATTAGTTATCCTACAGTTTTAACAATAAAATGTTCACTTGCCATCTCACCACGGTCATTGTACCTTCACAAAACTTCATGTGTGACATAATTTGTCTTTGTTTATAAGTGTTACTAACTATCATGCTCTGCATTCCACCCTCACCATAAAAATACCATGTAAGAAAACATTAGGAATGCAGTGTAAACTTGTTGCCATCTTATTTGAAATTCAGTAAATAATTAATTATTTCTCTTTTCTCAGTGCCTTGTGTTTACTAAATTTTATTCTGCAAACAATGTTAGGCAAGTTATTGCAGGCCATTTCTAATGTAAGGCAATATTCACCACTGGCAACTTATCAGTCATAGTAAATTATTCCATTTTTACTGGATACAAATAGTAAAAGTTGACTAATAATGGCAGCTGGGAGAAACAAGTGGTAACTGCTTCAGCAGGCATGTAAGGGTTTACCAGGCCTTCCTATTTGTGTGGCAGTATAACCCAATAGTACAACAGAGACATACTGCACAATAGTTTTAGATCTCTGCATTGTGCTTTATGGTGGTGAGCAAAAATTCCATTTTGAATAGCTGTTTCCAAAGTTTACTTTTATGACTTTTGGCTTTGCTGTATCACCTGATTAACAGCCTAAAAAGGCTTGGTGTATCCATCAGATCTTTTAACAGTGATTCAAACTTAAAATTTAGGTCTGACTGTCACTGTGCACTCAGAAAATAATCTATGTTCATTATAGTGCAATGAAAGCAGACAAGATATAGCAGACAAAAAAAAACTTTGCAAAAAAAGAAAAGATAGACTTTTGTAATTTGAGATTCAAGCCCTCCTATTTCAGTGTTCCCTGCCAAAAGACATAATACTGGCTGTGTAATACATACAGTATTTATGATACTTACCTTGGTAACCCACAGCTTGGAGGGGTTTAAGCCCTGCTCCCAAATTCCACCCGCCCTCACTATGTCTATATTTATTCTAAGTGCCAACCACTCCCATAACCAGCAACCGATCCGAACATTACTAGGAACTTATCTCCTACACTACCCACAGTACCCTGCCTTACTTTCAATTTGACTACTCACTTGACACAGTCATGCTGTTACCTAAGGTGCGTACACTCCGTACCTGCATTCTTCTTGCACACCTTACATCTTACCAAGACTCCATTATAGTTACACCCAACTACTTTCACTGCACCCTCACTCTGACTTTTTTCATCACCAACTCACTAGTTACACTTTTCCTACATCACAATCTCCATTCCAATACACCCACTGCACTACCAGTCACCTGTTACTTTTAAACAAAAAATATCCATAAAATATGACAGGATAATTACAAGATTTATACAACTTATGTTTACTACCCAATCTAAATTATACCTCAGTGGAAATGTTCACCCTGACCCTGGTCCTACCATTACCAACCCCATCCCCAACAATCTGCCAAACAGCTGTCCCAGCTCACAACTAACATCCAACAGAAAGCCATCTGACCCCTTGTCATGTGTCTAAATATCAGAAGTATAACTAATAAAACCCATGACTTATACGCCAACATAACTTTATACTCTCCTGATATTCTCATCCTGGCCAAAACCTGGCTCAAACCTCACATCAAAAGTGAGGAAATACTCCCAACTGGCTATAACATTCTTCACGTAGATAGAATCTCTAAGAAAGGGGGTGGTGTAGCACTAATGTTTAAAAGTCACCTCAACACCAGATCCTTAACAAATCTTCCCCTCAAATTAGAAATGAAGAAGTCCTATATGTCAACCTCAAACTAAGCCCAAATAAAACAATCAACATCATAGGGTGCTATGTCCCACCTAGCCAAAACATCCCACCCCTAGAAAACCTCCTGTACTAGGCTAACCATTCCCTACCACAGGAAACCATAGTCCTAGGTGATCACCCAGCCCACCATCTAAACCTACACAGTTTCTCCCAACTAATACAGTCACCTAGCTGGATAAATAAAAACTCTAACAAACATGCTACTCTTGACTGAATATTAGTCAACAAAGACCCACACTCTTACCTAGCTGGCTGTCTACCAGACAGGCTCAGTGATCCACTCCAACATTCCTCCTGAGACACCACTTAAGTTGTGCTAAACCCATCATCCATAGGCAGATCTGAAACAGGGTAAACTTTAACCCTCTCTCCTTTATCTCATCCCTTCAGAAATGTGACTGGACACCACTGAAGTACCTCAGTCTGGATGAAGCCATCCACTTCATTAATAGCACCTTCCTAAACATCCTAAACACACATGCCCCATAAGAAATGCCAGAGTCAAAACACAGAACACCCCTTGGCTACAAAAATGCACCAGGGCAGAGATAAGCCCTGGGAACACTACCGCCTAACAACCCCCCCTCCCCCCCGTAGACAATCATTGCTTATGTTGTGTAATAAAGTCAAAAAGCAAATAAAGAAAAATAAAACCCAATGTTATCAGTCCACCCTAAACTCCTCCCACCACACCCCTAAGCAGTTCTGGTCCACAATAAACTCCATTCTCCACCCAGGTAAAGTAGGCACCTCCCCCCTTCTTCCAGTATTGCCGACTCGTTCAATAAACACTTTACTGAAACCATTCTGTCTTTAGCTAAACAACACAACCCTCCACCAACACCCCCCACATCAAAACCAAATACTCTGCCCACAGTCTTTTCTTTCTCCTCAGTACTTACCTCCTATATAAATACACAACTTCTATTAAAACTTAAGCCTACAAAACTAGCAGCTGACAATCTTCCCTCTGAACTATAAATAGCAGCTGAAGCCCTAGCTTATCCAGTTTTTATCTTAATTAACTAGTCCATATCAAAAAGCTATGTCTCCACACTATGGAAAATATCACACATCATTTCCCTCCGAAAAAGGGGCTTCTCCACAGAACTTTCCAATTACCACCCCATAGCCATCCTTTCTCCACTTTCCAAGATACTTGAGAAATGCATCAATTCTCAAGTCTTAGACTACCTCTTAGCTAATAACCTCTTCTCCAGCTTGCAGCATGGCTTCAGGCCATATCACAGCACTACTACCGCCTTGTTCTCTTTCACTAACGCTATCCTTCATCATAAAAAAGCCTGTTCTCCGCTGCTATATTTCTGGATCTATAGGAGGCTTTTGACATGGTCTCACACAAAATACTAATCTCTGTTCTCACTAAACTATCCTTTTCCCAATCAGCTACTGATTAGTATCACAGCTAACTCGTCACCAACAATCAGTTGTTTGGAATAATGACCTATCTCCTCGACTTCCTGTAACACTCCAGATTAAGTAACACAACTAAGCTAAATTATAGTTATTAACTCATAGTAGAGGAGAGTTAGTCTGGTTTGTTACATTGACATAGCCAGTTTATTGTCAAATATTGTTTGAGTCTTATCTTAAATTGACTTAGGGTGGTAATATCAGCTGGGAGTGAGTTCCAGGATCTACCTGCAGAGTTGGCAAAGAGAGAGTGACCGGATGAGTTATTAGTTTTGATAGTCTGAACTAGCAGTCTGTTAGAAGATCGAAGAGGTCTGGGATTGTTATAGGGGTGATAATGTTTTTTAGTGCAGAAGTATTGTCTGGATTGTAAAGGATTTTATATGCCATAATCAATTGGTTATACTGGATCAAGCTGGGTAGTTCTAGCCACCCAAGGTGGTTTAGATTGATACAGTGGTGTGTCCTATAAGGCAGACCAGTGGCAAATCTGCCAATGTGGTTGTAGCAGATAGAGAGTTTGTTGAGGACAGACTTGTTTAAATTAGAGAGTAAAGGGGATGGGGTCTATATCATTTCATTGAAAACTCTTTTCATTGAAGCTTAATTCATTGACACATATTCACTGAAAGCTCACTTCACTGAAAACCCAATTCACTGAAAGCTCACTTCACTGAAAACCCATTTCACTGAAACTCATTTAGCTGAAAGGTATAAATATATGGCCTATTCCTCACTGTTGTGCAATCCTGGAGTTAGCATATAAAGTAAGGGGGTTTGTGGGGGGCACAGCCCCCTACATTCGGTGGTGGGTGGGTGGGGGGTGAAGCCCACCACATAAATTGGTTATATGTTGTCTTCTGGAAGAATTTTATGCCCTCAAACCCCCCAATGTGGGGGACTGTGCCCCCCACAACCCCCTTACTTTATATACTAACTCCAGGATCACACAACAGTGAGGAATAGGCCATAATATACCTTTCAACGAATTCAGTGAAATGGATTTTCAGTGAAGTGAGCTTTCAGCGAATTGGGCTTTCAGTGAATATGTGTCAGTGAATTAAGCTTCCATGAAATGAGTTTTCAATGAAATGATATAGACCCAAGGGGATGCGTACAGAAGAGTTGAGAGTAGGTGAGAACGAGCTATGGCAATTCTAGCACATGGGGTTAAGAAGGCTTTTATCATGTAAAGTGACCATAGTTTTTTATTGATGGTTTTGATGGTTTGATTAACATGCAGGTCAAATTTAATATTGTTATTTATGATAACACCTAGTAGTTTTGTTGAGGTGTCTGGGGTGATTATAGTGCCATTATTGGATTTTATGGTAAAGGTAAATGCAGTAGACCTATGAGTTGGTGACAAAAGTAACAGTTTTGCTTTTTTAGGATTTAAGATCAGACAACGACCAGAAAGCCAGTTTTCTATTATGTTGAAGGTGTTCTGGGTAGCTGACCATAGTTGTGTCTGAGATGTGGCCGATCAGATCAGGGTGGAGACATCAGTGTATTGGATACAGACGACTTTTGGGATAACAGTATAAAGGTCATTGATGAAAATGGAGAACAGAGGGGGCCCTAGTATGGAATCATGGGGTACACCGAGAGAGTTGGGTAGGAGGTTAGATAGTTTGTTTTACCAACGGACAGCCTGCTGTCTGCCACTCAGATAAGATTGGAACCATTGAAGGGCTTTAGTATCTAGACAGAATGTTTTCAGGGTGTGGATTAGAAGTTGGTGATCAACCATATCAAATTCCTCAGAGAGATCCCAGAAGAGGGCAGAGGATATGTTATTATTGTTGCGATTATAGTTTATGGTGTTGGGGAAGGCTAGGAGGGCTGAAGTAGTGCTGTGGTGAGGTCGGAAGCTGTGCTGGGAGTCTGCCTATAGGTTATTCTGAATTAGGTGGTGCAACAGTTGTCTATGAATATATTTTTCCATAATATTTGCAAGTGGAGATAATATAGCTATTGGCCTATAATTAGATAGTTTAGTAGAGCTACCTCCTTTGTGAAGTGGGATTACATAGGATATTTTCCAGATGGTGGGGATTTTGGCTTCTACTATGGTTCAATTGATTAGTATAGAGATGGGGTAAGCAGTGGCATCAGCTGCTTTTTGTAGATACTCGGCAGGAGTAGGTCAGCAGACAGAGTAGTTGATTTTAGTTTTTTGATCATGGTATGGATATGTGAAGTGGTAACTGGTTGGAATCTGAATGAGAGTTGGTTACTAGGGGTGATGTCCTCAGGGCCAGGGGAGCTTGGAGGTAGTTAGCTAGCTAGGGACTGGATTGTCTCCATAAAGGATCGGTTAAAACTGTCTGAGACCTCCTCAGGTGGTTTATCAATGGTGGCTGCAGGGGTCACGGTGGAAGTTTGTCCAGGATGTAATTATTTATTTAAACCTGCCCAAAACTTCTGAGGGTTGTTTTGACTTATTTGCTGTAGATTATAGTAGTATTTTTTGTCTTGTAAAATGAATTTTTTTAGTCTCATTCCTTGATTGTCTATATTTAATGTGATCTTGGGAGTCTTTTGTAGTACGCCACAATGCCCATGCTTTGTTTCTAAGGGTGACTCATCCCAAGCGAGATTAAACTCCTCATCTTCTAACCCACTAAATCTAACCAAATTATCTCCCATTTTAATATTCTAGCCAAAGACAATACTTTTATATCCCCAACAGAGCATACCAAACTACTTGGTGTTGAGATTGATAACAATCTCAGATTTGACACTCACATTTCTCTTCCCCTAAAAAAGTTCACAAAAAATAGGGGCATTGTATAGAAATAAACAAACAATACTTCACCAAGACAGGCAGAATTTCTGTTGCCAATTCCCAACTAATTTCCACTTTACTCTACATCTCTCCTATACTTACCAACCTTAGACAATCAGACCTAAGCAAGCTCGAGGTTTGCTACAATAAAATTGCTAAGTTTGCCACTGGTACATCCTATCACATCCACCACTGTATCTCACTTTGAGAACTTGACTGGCTTGAACTCCCTCAACTTCTTCACCTGAATCAACTCTCTCTCACTCACAAGCTAGTAAACTATCCTCTTAAAGTCCCATACCTTCAAATCCTTCTCCAGCCCTACTGATCCACTAGATCACCACGATCCAGCAGCAAAAATCTGCTTCTGGTGACCAAATCCAAGAATTCAGCAGAAGAAACACTATTCTCCTGTGTCATATCCAGATTATGGAACAATCCGCCCCCCATAACCACACTACCTTCTAGTCATCACTTCAAGACTGCACTAAAAACTCACTTAAAAATGCTCTGGTTATGTCCATGCACTAGTCCCGACTAGCAACCCTCCTACTTTCCTCCCTTTCCTCTCCTCCTACCCTAGCTCCCTCCTCACACCATGTAAACATTATCTGTTTGAATTCATTGCAGTATTGTAAATAAGACTGATGTTTGTTAGTTTAGAACAGCATCTGGTTGAGCTTAGTACTATCTGTACATAAAGCCTACCCTGATTCCTAGCCTCAAGCTAGACATTGCTATATCTGTGCATTACTGTGCCCCATATTGTATGTATATCTAATGTTTTGTCTACTGTAAGCATGTTTTGCTATTGTATGTATATTCAATTGCTCTTGTACTCTGCTGCTCATTTATTGTTCTGTAGAAGTTTTTCTCCCCAGGCCTCCACTGAAAAAGGACCTGTGTCCAGTCGGAACTTCCCAGTAAACAAATGTAAAATAAAGTAAATAAATAAATAATTCATAACAGAATTTAAGAGATCATTGTAAATACACATGTCACATTATTATTGTATGTTAAAAATAATAATTAGCAAGGTCTTGCTTGTCAAAAGAACTGGAATAACAGAATATGTATATGTCAGTGCCACTATGTCTGAAGTATAACAGTATTGCCAAGAACTACCTGCCTACATTATAAAATATTCTCTTTTTGTTGGCAGATAAGCCAAAGAAGTAAGTGAATAGCAATGTAAAGACAGAATGATATTATTTTACTGTGCTGAGTGATCTTGGAATAAAAGAGTAGGAAACTGATTAATGGTAAAAGCAAACTAAAGCAGAGCTGAACCTCAGGTATATCAGAGAAGAAGAAGAAATAAAATGGATTATAAGACTTTTCAGTGGTTCACATAGCATAAGACACATCTGGGTCTTTCAAAATCCAGTCTGCTGTGTCTCCTGGTTCATATACCTCAGGCTCAGGCAGATAAAGAAACAGATAGAGGCACAGGAAGGTGACTGCTGACTCAGAAAATAAAAACGTAATATTTTCCCAGATGGTGTAGTTGTTGATCCAGTTTAAAAATAGATATGGATGATTATAATTGTGACATAATTATGGGATGTAGTCTTGTTGTGTTGCCCTGTTCTCAGTCCCTTTAATAACAATTAGTAGAAAATGGCCTACTCTCAAATCATTATTTATGTATTCAACTAGATTAAGAGTGTACTAATCAACAGAGGCAATGACAAACCTACACTGCAGTGAGCCTCTGCTACAAGTGTCTGACTGGTAGTAGCGCATGACACATCTGATCACTGCTACCTGCATGAGCTCACACTAGTGTAATCTTCCATTCCTGCAGAGTTCTCACAACACCTGATCCCATAAACTACACAGTACTTCCAAAACCTAAAGCCTAAACCCTTAACCTAAAATTAAAACTTCCACCCACTTCCCATTCTGACTCCTTGGTCCCTAACCCTAAACCTCCACTCCCCCTCACTAACCCTAAAGCCCCCAATTGCTGCCTAAACCTAAAATTCCAAAACCCTACTCCCTAAACCTAAATTCCCTGATCTCTCTGTAACCCTAAAACTCAATTCTTCTTCCTATTTGTAAAACTCTGCCCCCAAACCTTAATTCCGTGATCACTCCTTAATCTTAAACCCTCCTCTCGCTCTCTAATCCTAACCCCCCGTTGCTCCCTTGTCCTAAAACACTCTCCTGCTCCCTCCCTACAGCTGCTTTCTCAAACTCATATTTCAATTAGCCCTCAAGCAGCACTCCCTCCACATCCCTGTTTCCGTAGCCTACCTGAGCTACAAGACACTGGAGTCCCTGACTTTGAAACAGTGGGTTTAGATAGCTTGGGAGTCAAGTGCTTGTAGTATACCTCTGCAGTGATGTAGGGAAAACATGAACTCTTTCCCACTTGGCAGCTAGAATATATACCAGCATGAGATGGAGGGGGGATCCAGGAAACTGTATTAAACAGCTGTACAGAGACTATGTATGTGTTTGGATAGATATGGCACTCGTGATATTCAGCAGGTAGACAGAGCAGGGATTAGGCTGTATGGTGTCATGGATTTGTACCAGCTGTGTAAATAAAATGTGGACTCATTAGATAAAAGTGAAGTGCACACACACACACACACACACACACACACATATATATATATATATATATATATATATATATATATATATATATATATATATATATATATATATATATATATATATATATATATATATGGAAAAACAAAACCGAATAAGACTAGGAAGAAATAAACTTATACTACTGAAAACTTCTGAACTATTAAAAACCTTCTTCTTCTTTCGGCTTTTCCCAGTTAGGGGTTGCCACAGTGGATCACTGTCTGCTCATGATTGGCAGTGGAGTTTTTAGTGTCAAGTTGCCAGCCTGGCACCCCACCTTCCACAGAAGGCACACACATGCACTCATGCCTAGGGCCAATTTAGTGTGTCCAATCCAGCTATAGCATGTCTTTGGGATGTGGGTGGAAACTGGAGAACCCGGAGGAAACCCATGCAACCACAGGGAGGACATGCAGACTCTGCATGGAAGGCACCCTAGCTGAGGATCAAACCAGAGAACCTCTTGCTGTGAGGCTGCAACACTAACTGCTGCACCACTGTGGCCGCCCTACCAAGCTATTAAAAATAAAAACAAAAAAAACAATGAATAGACACTGAGCCAGAACTGTTATTTGATGAGTGCTTTCGTTCTCTTTACTGATAACAATCGAACTTCATCAGAGCAAAATGTGATGTTTTTGCAGTACTGTGCGAGCTTTAAATAGAGTAACTGGTATAAAAAATGCTTCACTATGATTGGTAGACAGACTACGCTAATGCAGTAGGATTTGGACTAATGAGAGACACTGCTGTGAAACAAAAGATTTTATCTGCTAACATCCTGCCCCTAGGGGCGTGCTGTAACTTTTTAATTGTACCACTTTAATGCACATTTAATGTTGAGATTCTTGTGAAACCCTGGTGGGGTATCTGCTTCAAGGAGTAGTTGTCATCTTAATTCCTTCAGCTCCAGTAGTGTGTTGCAATCTCCAAAAAACTGCTGGACTTGTTCTAATACTAGAAATTTAAAACGGGTGAAGCCATTGCAGCTCGTAGCATGCCTGCTTAATGCATTGTAACTATCATTATGCCTGATGGTTGCAAGATGTTCCTTCACCCTGTCTGAGAGCTTTCTAATCATTTTTCCACTGTAGAAGGAAAAACATTTGTCGCAGTAGGCTGTGTAGACTAGAAAAGTTGAGTGGCAGTCGTGTTGGGCTTTGAACTGCACCATGATGTTGCAGTGTTGAAAAGTGTAGGATGTGCCTGAGTGTATGAAAGGGCAGACTACACAATGCTTGCAAGGGCCCATACCTTTGGGGGTGGCAGGTTAGCAGGCTCATGGGGGTCTGTGCCATTCCTGAGTATGGGGGTCTCTTTCCTTTCAAAGGTTTGTTTGAGCATTCTAGTCTTCTTGTAGGAGAAGACAGGCCCATTACCCACTATCTGGTGGGTGTTTTGGTCCACTCTTATGATGTTCCAGTTTCTGCCAATGATATCCCTAATGAGTTGCATATCTTGGCGGATGGGGATGGGGAAACTACAGTTTCTGTTCTTGGGTTCAGTAGTTTTGGTGGTCGCCCGGGGTGGGGGGGGGGGATGAAGCCATGAGTAAGAATGGGTGGGTGTCTGTCTGATCTGTGGGAGGCCACTTCTTGAAAGACATTCGCTACTAGCTGTTTGGGGTAATGTCGGCAGATGAACATTTTTGAAAGGAATTGGCTTTCCTTGAGGAAGGTATCATCATCAGAAATGATCCTGGAGAGGCAGCTGTACTGCCCATTGAGCACATTCTTCTTCATAAAGAAGGGGTGCTGACTTTTGAAATCCAGGAAGTTCTTCCTGTAAGTGTATTCCTCCGGTACACATTGGAGGTAAGGCTGCCAGTGCTGGGGTCAATGGTTAACTGAGTATCAAGGAAGGAGATGTGGGTTCCTCGTCCTGAGACTACAAAGTCTAGGTATGGGATGCTATTTGCGAGTGCTGTGAGGAAGGTGTCCAGCTCGGTGTTGTCACCCTCCCACATGAAAAAAATATCGTTAATAAAATGATGATATAAGTGGGCTTTGTGGAAGCCTTGTATATGGGTCAAAGTCTCTTTCTTCCATGTGCTGAGAACTAGGTTGGCAAAAGAGGGGGCCATTTTGGACCCCATCCCCATCCCCTTGGTCTGTAGGTAGATGGCTCCATTGAAGCAGAAAAAGTTGTTTTTTAGAACCACTGTGCTTAAAGCTACAAGCATTTCAGTTTTTAAAACATTTAATTTAGCATGCTTGTTGAGAAACAGTTCTAAGGCTTCCAAACATTCCCTGTGGGGGATGTTGGAGTACAATGCTACTATGTCTAGCTTTACTAACATGCATTTTGAGAAATCAATATTACTCTCATTCAAAATGTTTAAAAAGTCCCAGGAGTCCTTGATGTAAAAATCCGTTGCCTGAACTAGCGGGTTGAAAATGAAGTCCAGGTATTCCAAGATTGTCTCTGTCTTGGTTTTATGGTTAGAGATGATGAGCCTGAATGGGGGGTCGGCAGTTTCCTTGTGTACTTTGGGGATGCCGAATGCTCTTCCTAGGTTGGAGTTATGCACCGACAGAAAAACAAATTCCTCTAGGGTGATATGCTGCTTACATTTCAGAGTTTATAGCAGCTTATCAATGATAGTGAAGCAGTGGTTCTAAAAAACAACTTTTTCTGCTTCAATGGAGCCATCTACCTACAGACCAAGGGGGTGATGATGGGGTCCAAAATGGCCCCCTCTTTTGCCAACCTAGTCCTCAACACATGGGAGAAGGAGACTTTGACCCATATACAAGGCTTCCACAAAGCCCATTTATATTGTCGTTTTATTGACAACATTTTTTTCATGTGGGAGGGTGACAACACCGAGCTGGACACCTTTCTCACGGCACTCACAAACAGCATTCCATACCTAGACTTTGGAGTCTCATGACGAGGGACCCACATCTCCTTCCTTGATACTCAGTTAACCATTGACCCCAGCACTGGCAGCCTTACCTCCAATGTGTACCGGAAGAACACTTACAGGAACAACTTCCTGGATTTGAAAAGTCAGCACCCCTTCTTTATGAAGAAGAATGTTCTCAAAGGGCAGTACATCCACCTCTCCAGGATCATCTCTGATGATGATACCTTCCTCAAGGAAAGCCAATTCCTTTCAAAAATGTTCATCCACCGATATTACACCAAACAGCTAGTAGCAGATGTCTTTCAAGAAGTGGCCTCCCACAAATCAGACACCCACCCATCCTTACTCATGGCTTCACCCCCCCCCCTGGGCGACCACCAGAACTATTGAATCCAAGAACAGAAACTGTAGTTTCCCCATCCCCATCAGCCGAGATCTGCAACCCATTAGGGATATCATTGGCAGAAACTGGAACATCATAAGAGTGGACCACAACACCCACCAGAGAGTGGGTAATGGGCTTGTCATCATACAAGAAGACCACAATGCTCAAACAAACATTTGAAAGGAAAGAGACCCCCATACTCAGGAATGGCGCAGACACCCATGAGCCTGCTAACCCACCAAATCCCAAAGGTATGGGCCCTTGCAAGCATTGTGTAGTCTGCCCTTTCATACTCTCAGGCACATCCTACACTTTTCAACACTGCAACATCATGGTGCAGTTCAAAGCCCAGCACGACTGCCACTCAACTTTTCTAGTCTATGCAGCCTACTACGACAAATGTTTTTCTTTCTACATTGGAAAAACGATTAGAAAGCTCTCAGACAGGGTGAAGGAACACCTTGCAGCCATCAGGCATAATGATAGTTACAATGCATTAAGCAGGCATGCCACGAGCTGCAATGGCTTCGCCCATTTTAAATTTCTAATGTTAGAACAGGTCCAGCAGTTTTTTGGAGATTGCAACACACTACTGGAGCTGAAGGAATAAAGATGGCAACTCCTCCTTGAAGCAGATACCCCACCAGGGCTCAACGAGAATCTCAACATTAAATGTGCATTAAAGTGGTACAATTAAAAAGTTACAGCACGCCCCCTAGGGGCAGGATGTTAGCAGATAAAACCTTTTGTTTCACAGCAGTGTCTCTCATTAGCCCAAATCCTACTGCATTAGTGTAGTCTGTCTACCAATCATAGTGAAGCATTTTTTATACCAGTTACACTATTCAAACCTCACACAGTACTGCAAAAACATCACATTTTGCTCTAATGAAGTACGATTGTTATCAATAAAGCAAACGAAAGTGCTCAGCAAATAACAGTTCTGGCTCAGCATCTATTCATTGTTTTTTTTGTTTTTGTTTTTAATAGTTCAGAAGTTTTCAGTAGTATATATATATATATATATATATATATATATATATATATATATATAGATAGATAGGACTTTTGATCGAAAGCTCAAAAGTCCGAATCCATAATTACCGAACACACTTTAAAGAAAGCGCTTTCACCGAAAAAGCGCTTTCGTTAAAGTATGTTAAAAAAAAAAAACATTAAATCTACTGCTATGCAGGGGGGCAAGCCCACTGCACCCCACCACATTAATATTCTCACTCCTGGGTCACACTACAGTGGGGAAAAGGGAATTTTCCCTTATCTGCATCATAATAGACCGGAACAACAAGCATGCTTACCCGAAAGTGATTCAGTGAACAGCACTTTCGGTTAAGTATGTTCGCCGATTAAGGTTTCGGTGGAAAGTGCAGTCGGGGATATGTACGGATCCCATATATATATATATATATATATATATATATATATATATATATATATATATATATATATGTGCATAGCTTCGTTGAGTTGATCACATGTTGGTTTGGTCGCAGATAAAGAGGGTTTGGAGGGGGTGAGAGCATTTCTGTGTGCATGTGCCCATGTGTGGTAGTCAGGATTAGGGTTGGGAATAGATTGCAGATAGGTTTTGTATGTTTGTGTGTTTGTGTGTGTATTTCAGGGTTTGAGTCAGGGTTAGGTAAAGGGGTAGATGTAGTGAAGTTAATGTGTGTTTTTGTGTCTGAGTGTGTCTGCCCCTCACCTTCCTAACCATACACCTTAACTTAAGAAAAAAATTCCCATAATACAGTCACTATTCAGACAAATTTGAGGCTAATGTTATGTTTTTTTGTTTGTGAAGATCGCAAGAAGAAATAGCTTTCTTTACTCAATCTTTTGTTTGTTCAATGTTTAGGGTGTTCAGTCTGCTGTATGTTCAACCTTAATGCCATTTTTTTAACCACAACTTTAAGACAATTTGTTTATATAGAGGAGAACCATATATACATACATACATATATATATATATATATATATATATATATATATATATATATATATATATATATATATATATATATATATATATATATATATATATATATATATATATATATATACACACACACAAGTATGTATATAATGAAAGGTGGAGTCTACTTACCATTATTAATGGTTAACAACCAGACAGAGATGTTTGTAGCTAAGAATGCAAGAGTGGACATGGCTCCACTCCATTGCTATGGACAATGGGTAAAGGGTTGCTCTTAACAAATAACTGAGAAATTGGTGTTAATTCTGGGTGATGAGCTGCCAGAGTTCAAGGGGTGGATGTATTTGGGTTCAATGGTCATTCACGTCAATGAATGATAGCTTAGGTAACAACTGGACCACTGAACACCACTGACACATAATAATGTAGAAAGGAAAGTTAAATCTCAGTGGTGTTGTGCAGAAAGAGACTTTAAAGCAACAAAGATGTCTTACAGCTCAGAGGTACGGAGCATATGATTGCCTTACAGTTCAAGGCAGGGAGGACATGATTGCCTTACAGCTCAGAGGCAGGAAGCACATGATTGCCTTACAGCTCGAGACAGGGAGCACATAATTGTTTTACAGTTCAGAGGCAGGAAGCACATGATTGTCTTACAGCGCAAGACAGGGAGCACATAATTGTTTTACAGTTCAGAGGCAGGGAGCACATGATTGCCTTACAGCTCGAGTCAGGGTGCACATAATTGTTTTACAGTTCAGAGGCAGGGAGCACATGATTGCCTTACAGCTCAAGGCAGGGAGCATATGATTGTCTTACAGCTCAGAGGCAGGGAGCATATGATTGCCTTACAACTCAGAGGCAGGGAGCACATGATCACCTTACAGCTCAGAGGCTGGGAGCACATGATTGCCTTACAGCTCAGAGGCAGGGAGCACATGATTGTCTTACAGCTCAAGGCAGGGAGCATATGATTGTCTTACAGCTCAGAGGCAGGGAGCACATGATTGCCTTTCAGCTCAGAGGCAGGGAGCACATGATTGCCATACAGCTCAAGGCAGGGAGCATATGATTGTCTTACAGCTCAGAGGCAGGGAGAACATGATTGCCTTACAACTCAGAGGCAGGGAGCACATGACCACCTTACAGCTCAGAGGCTGGGAGCACATGATTGCCTTACAGCTGAGAGGCTGGGTACACATGATTGCCTTACAATTTTAGGCAGGGAGCACATGCTTGCCTTATAGCTCAGAGGCTGGGAGCACATGATTACTGATGAGTTATAATAGCTGGAGGAATAAGCATGGCACCAGAGAATACTAAAGATTTGTGAAAATGCAGAGTTATGAGAACACAGCTGACAAAGCTTATATTGCAAAGCTATCAACATTATGCTAACTGACTAAACTTGGGCCAGAGGGGAACCGCAGAACTGGAGCAGACCTGAATAACTGGACCATTTGGATTCTAAAAGGGAGGCATAAGCAGATGCTAAATAGCATATCTTCCATAGCAGTACTATACTGAATATAACAGAAAGTCATACAGTTGGTCTATAACTTGGCTGACATTTCTGGGGGAATAGTAAGCTTAGTGGGACCTTCAGTATTAAAAACAGTATTCAGTAACAGTAGCTGTACAACAGCACAGCCACAGGAATACTTAATTGTACTTATCAGGTGACTTAGGGATAGTTAAACAGTCAGCCTTTTCTTTTAAGAGATGTACACCCCCACGTACAGTATGAAACCTAAGCTATCAGCAGGGAGTTTAAGTTTTACTACATTGCATTTATCGAGAGGAACTGCCACCCAGTGGAAAAAATATAACATTACTTGAGCCTCTGCATTTTTATTATTACTTACTGATGCATTCACACTCAGGCAAAAGAAGGATTTTGGTTTCTTTCCTTCATTCATTCTTTACTATTTGCTAACTTGAAGCCCAGGCCATTTACATAACGTGCACAGGAGAAAAGATGTGAAAATGAAAACAACCGTATAAAAAAATAACAATAGTAACAACAAAGTAAGTTTAAGAAAAGTGTACATACTAATACATAGGAGTAGATAATAAGACTATTTATGAAGATATGTTCTTAAACAAACTAATCCAGAAATTAGCAGTAGGTAATATGTCCTAATCTTGCAAAACACTTCCACACTAAGATTATAAAGGAAGACTTTTTTCTTTGACATTGCCTTGAAACAGAAAGCTGAAATGCATAGCAGAGGCAGTGTAGATCATGCTTATCAAAGAAACAATATTTTGCTGTTGCTCCTGCCTAAATTCATTTATGCACTCAAATTGTCCCTGTGCTCTGCATCTAGTTTGTAATGGCCTTGTTATAAATTCTGAATTTAACAGGTTTGAAGTAGGTTGTGAATGACTTTATTTACACCTTTGGTATGCCTTTAATACATTTATGCCATAAATGTATTTATTTTTATTTTATTTTATTTTACATTTGTTTACCGGGCTGGTCCGACTGGGAGAGTACCCATTTTCAGCAGAGGCATGGGGAGAAAAGCTCCAGCCTAAGCTTACATATCAAATCATCACATCAAGTAATATCAATTGTAGACAAAAAAGAGTGTTACCACATTTACAGGATAAAAATTTTATAACAAAAATATATACACACTATCAAATAGAACAAGACTTTAAACACATGAATATAGGCAAATATCTGGTTGAACTTATATATGTGGAGGAACATAACATTAGTTAGGAAATTAAGTAGGGAGAATCACTTAGGCAAAGTAGTGCATAGTTAGTAATACTTCTGTGGTGATAGTTGCATCTAGGAATGTAACTACTTATAGAGAAGTGTTGTTAGAAGGGATGTGTTAACAGAGTTAGTACGTACAGCCAAATTGTATAAGTAATGCTTAGTTAATAATTAACTGGAGTGTTACATGAGCAAAGCCAATATTCAAATGTGTCTTTTGAGAGATATTTTGAAATTATTAAGATTGCTTATGGATCTAATACTATGTGGAAGTATATTCCAATTTTTAGCAACAAAGTTAGAGTAAAGAGAGCTACCAGCTGTATTGGGTACTTTGGTCACTTAGAGTAAGTCTTTGTTAGACGATCGAAGACTATGGATGTTAGAGTAGGGTTTTCGAAGACTTTGTAGGGAAGGTATGTTGTCAGGCTTGTGCATTATTTTGTTAGCCATTATTAACTGGTTATAGTTCATAACATGAGGTAGTTCCAACCAAGAAAGATTTTTTAGGCATAGACAGTGAAGGGTTGAAAGTGTGTAATCTGTTACAAATTTGGCAATCTTATTGTTTGTTTATAGGTTTGGTTTATAGATTAGGATTAGACTAACTGCCCTTGTGGGCCATTTTAAGCCTAGCCAATTATCCCTTGTGAGACTCAAACCTGGCACCTTGTGTTCATAAGGCAAACACCTTAACCATTAGGCCACCCTCCAAACCCTCTCAAAGGGACATTTCTTTCACACAGCATTGCACACACATTAACTCCCCTCACCCAAACACACACACACTGAGCATTTGCAGGATTCAAACCCCTACCTAACTATGTTATAACACTTGAGAAAGACGCATTAGCAGAGCGCGCTATTTGCATTGCATGATTCTAATTTACTTAGTTCTGACATTTTGAGGTTGGGAAGTATGGGGGGATGCATATTAGAGTGAGGAGAGAAGGTGTGTTCTAGCTATGGCTATTCTTGCAGTGTCTGTTAAGAATTTTTTTTCTATACATTGTTCCCATTTTCTTGTGAACCTTTTTGATTGTGTTAGAAATATGTATGTCAAATTTTAGTCTGTCAATTATGATGCCTAATAATTTTGCTTGGGAATCTGGAA
This sequence comes from Protopterus annectens, assembly GCF_019279795.1. Lineage (NCBI taxonomy): Eukaryota > Metazoa > Chordata > Ceratodontiformes > Protopteridae > Protopterus > Protopterus annectens. The sequence goes on from NC_056739.1 coordinate 702,239,230, forward strand.
AAATCCTAGTATTATTACTGACAGTGATATAAAAGTTAACTGGGAGGTTAGTAGGCTTAGATGGCTGAAAGATCATAAGTTTAGTTTTATTAGGGTTGAGAATGAGTTGTGAGTTTGCTAGCCACATTTCAATATCAGAGAAGGGTTTTTGTGTGACTGTAAGAAGTTGAGTTATTGTGGATGTTGCACATATATGAGTGTTGAATCATTTGCAATTTGTATGATAGATGCTTGACAGGAGGCAGTATTAAGATCATTTATGACTATGCTGAAGAGGAGGGGCCCTAGGATTGAACCCTGAGGGGCTCCAAGCGTAATTGGATGGAGTGGGGAATAGATTTTGCTTCCATTTCACAGCTTGCTGGTGGCTAGCTAGATGACTTTGAAACCAGTTAACAGCATCAGGGTTGATATTAACATTATTCAGAGTGGACAGAAAATTAGGATGGGAAACTATACTGAATGCTTTAGACATATCCAAAAAGTCTGAAGACACTATTTTGCCATCATCTCTGAATTTATTTATAGTTTTAGTGAAACTTAGAAGTGCTATGATATGGGTGTAATCCATGTTGTGACGATGAGAGGAGATTATTGTTTAGAAGGTGTTTAAGAAGTTGAAAGTGGATAGATCTTTCCAGAAATTTAGAAAATGGTGATAAGTATAGCAATGGGCTGGTAGTTTGTTAGTTCTGTTGAATTGCCTCATTTGTGTAATGGTGTAATATATGCAATTTTCCAAATAGCTGGGACATACTGTTCTGTTGCAGTGCAGTTTATAAGTATTGACACAGGGAAGGCAATAACATCTGCTGTTAATTTTAGATATTCTGCTGGCAAGTTATCTGCTGCCAGTGAAGTAGGTTTTAACTTTGCAATAGTTTGTTTTGGGACTGTCTGAAATGAGAATGCATTTGCAATATTGCTCGGATTGTTGGGTGCTGGCATTGTGGGATAGTTGCTATTCTTAGTCAGGGATAAAACACTTTCAGTGAAGAATATATTAAATCATTCAGCAATATTGTTTGTGTTAGATCAGATCAAGCTACAAAACATGTAACATGTAGCCCATTTCAGGAAAGGTAGGCATTTGTGATTGCACTCCCCAAAGAAGAAGGAAAAGACTTGAACAAACTTCAAATCACAATAATAGCCAGATCAATAATACCTACGCTGATGCTTCTTGAAGCATCGGTGAAATTACTGCTGATTGCTGATATCAATGACTGCAGTAGAAATGATATGGTTGATACCAGTGTTGTTTTTTCTTTAGTGGTTGCTGTGTTTGAGTTTTTTTCATGTTTTATACCATGTCTTTGGAAGGAGCTGCAATGTTTTCTGGAGAGTCCCATACCTAGCTGAGCCTTGAGAGGTTTACTTTCAATGACCTGTGGAAGGAAAGGTGCGAACAATTTTCTCATAGTGACCCATGGACTTTGGTCAATGACAACATTTCTTTTGTCAAATATGAGCAAATGGAAAAATGGTTAATAAAGGACGTCACCCCTTTTTTTATGATATTAGGCTACTGGAGAGATATATCAGCCTGAATATTACACCCAGGGGACTTAGGGTGGATCAGTTGTCAGCTTTCAAATTTTTGGATGAGGAAACAGATTTTTTTGAAGAAAGGAAAACCACATCACTACACTGTACCCTGGATTGGCTGAGAATCCTGGTGAAGCACAATGTAAGAGCTCATGAGAAGGTTCGTAATAGCATTTTAAAAGTACAAGAATCCCTCATTAGTGAAACATCTGAACTAACTTTTGCTAATAATATGAGGGGCATTAAAGATCATGTTGCCAAGGTGGAAGTTGATGTTATCGGGTGTAAGAAGAGAAAGTTAGCTTGATGATTATAAAAATAACTTGATTTTCTCCTGGCAACACAAACCAAGAAAGGGGTGTGACCATTTGGACACCAGAGGTAATAAATCCCGTTCATCACAAGATTTTTCTGTCTCTTCTGTTGAAACAGCCATTAGTAGTCATAAAAGTGTTTTGTTTGAGGACATCAATGTGGAAGGCGGGCCGCAACCAGGGAAAAATTTTTCAGTCCACCAGACAAGCCCCATTCGAGGAAAAGGTCAGGGTGAAGAAATCAAGGAAAGGGAAGGAGAAACTAGTTGTTTAATTGGAGCCAATGGAAAATATCATTGACTTTCAACAAACTTTTATTGGTGATGGTGCATATCTCAATAATACTGCTAGGTGTTTTGCACAGCGTGAAATGACTCATGCATTGAACATTGTAAACTTGACTGATTTAGTGCTTAGTAATGAGGCCAAGAATGTATTACTTAAGGGCATAAATTTGTTCCCACTCGTTTTCCATCATTGGCTGACTTGTTGTTTGAAGGTAAACATTTTTGTAAGAAATTTCATTTGAAAATTTTTTTTATCAACAAAAATGCTACTATTAGTGGGAATGAGTTCTGTGAAAGTGATGCAGCTGAGTGTCTTTTGGATTTGTCCATTTATGACAATCCTATGTCTATTTGTGACAATGATGCATCCTTTAATGAAGACAATGGTACTGCATTTGAATTTGTTACTGGTTGTGGGAGACTAAACATACCCAAGGTGTCTTATGTTAGTACCTTTATTCTCCCTAGATCATCAATGGTGATTAATACTTTGGAAACAGTGCTTTGCAATCAATCCATTGAGTGATTTTAACTCCTTATTATTGGACCTTTTGGAAAGAGGTGAATGACTGGGTTTCTTTACTTCTGACGTGAAGAAGTTATATATCAAGAATAAAAAATAAAATGCCCAATTTTTTGTTATCCCTAAGACCCATAAGAATTTGGATAAACCACCAGGAAGACTTATAGTATCTGGTGTGAGGGCTTATTTACAAAATGTGGGCATTTTTTGAATTCTCATTTAAAATTCCATCTTTCTAGAGTTCCATCTCATATTAAAAACACAAAGGAGTTGTTGGATTGTGTGTGGGGTGTTAAATGGGATTTTTATTGGGCTTGTGTGGATATCAAGTCACTGTACACCAATATTAGAATTAGTTGGGGGTTAGAGACAGTAAGTAAGATGTTGGGTGAGGGGCCCTGTACTACCTTCATCATCCAGCTGTTAGAATTTTCTCTCACACACAACTGTTTTATTTTGATAAAGAATATTTCTTACAGAAAGAAGGCACAGCCATGGGTGCATCTTTTGCCCCATATTATGCAATTTTATTTATGGCTTATTTTGAGAATTTATTCATCCATTCTAAGGAATTTTTTTGAAGAAAGTTATTGTGTATAAACGATACATAGACAATTTAATTTTCTTATGGAAGGGTGATTTGAGTGATTTTGATGCATTCATGGCTGAATTGGGCAACGATCCTTGCGGTTTGGAATTTACACACAGAACTCACAGATCTGAAATGCAGTTTCTTGATGTAGAGTTATACATTGGGTTTGATGGTAAGGTACAGTTCAAACCTTTTTGTAAGGCTACTGCTGTGAACAATTTTTTGCATGCCAGTAGCTCTCATCCTTCACATTTGATCAAGTCACTTCCATATGGGGAGTTCAAACATATTTACAACAATACCTCTGATAGATCCCAGCTGGAATTTGAGTTCAGTAAGGTTAGATGTAAATTATTAGAGAGGGGATATCCATTGAACTACATATCTGAGGCTGAAGACAAGGTAAAGGGGGTTAAAAGGATTTTTGGCCATAGAGGGACTGGAGGCACACAATATAGGGTGAATTTTTGTCACTCTAATTATGAAGAGGCATTATTTTTGTTAATAAATATTCTGCCTTTTCTCCCATTCTTAGAGATTTGACTAATAATCTATGGCCTATTATTAGTGAGGATGACAATTGGTGTGGACATTTTCCCGATACAGTAACCTTTTCTTTTGGGAGGTTTCTCAATTTGAAGGAATTATTGAGCTTCAGAAAGGGGAGGAAAGAAAATGGGGAAGTAGGTTCTTTCCCTTGTGGTAGATGCAAAGTTTGTAGCAGAATGCAGAATTTAAATGGCGTAGACATTAATGAAAAAAAATATAGGGAAGATGACCATTTCGACTGTGGTTCCTGTGGGATAGTTTACATTTTGGTTTGTGGTTGTTCTCCTTCCAAGTGATACATAAGACAAACTAAAAGAAAAGTTAAGTTGAGAATTTTGGAACATCTTGGGGATGTAAGGAATTTAAGACTAGACAGTCCAGTTACTCAGCATTTTCATTTTGTACACAATGATTCAACAGATAGTCTTTTTTTAGTGTACTTGCAAGACCTTCAGGCGAAATGGCCAGTTGTAATGATTTTGTGCACAAATTGTTGCAGTTAGAATCCAGATTTATTATTAATTATAGAACGGTAGTTCCTAATGGAATGAATTTAGAAGTTAATCTTAACATTTAAAACTAGTTTTCTATTGTTTAATTATGTTGTTTGCAGGGGATATGCACTGTGCTTTTAAATGTTTTGGTGGGAATTTGTGGAACATTTTAAGTAATTAATTGATTGTTAATTAATTCACTTTTTTGTATAAATTCTGACTGCTTTGTAAATGCAAAATATTCCCTGAAGGTATGAGGCTGCGGTACCAAAAGCATTTATAAAACGGAATTGCAGTCCATTCATTGTTGGCTTATTGCTTTTCTTCAGTGGTTGCTGTGTTTGATACTAGTACAAACATGGAAGAGCCTTTGGATTAAATGTTAACAAAACTAGTGTGCACAGACTGAGCATTACTAATCTCAAAGCTCAGTTATGGAGAAACATTATAATCAGAAAACTGAATAAAAATTTGTTGATAAGCAAGAAAAGCTTTCATCTCAGCAGTGCAGGATACTTTAACCATGTTGCCCATCCAGCTCTATGTACAAATGATTATACGACTGATATACCAAATATGCAGTTGTGCCCTTCTCTTATTCAATGTGATCCACTTAAGGATTGCTTACATTAAGTTACTAAACATTCAGAAAGTTTGGCTTACTGTGGATGCAGTCAAAAGGGGAAAAAAAGCAATATAGTAAATGAAATTTGTGAAATTTCAGTAAGAGCAGCCTTTCAGAATGAGATTAAGGATGACAAACCGAATATTTTCTCATATGTTCAGCAACTAGGAAAACGTGAAATTGTGCATTGCTTACCCCAATATGTTTATTATTATTATTGTGGAAAGGTACCAACTGTAAAGCTCTTTACTGTCATAAAACTAATTATTTTACAGAAGTTATTTATTATGTAAGGATGAAACTGAAGGGTGAATATATTTGTTCATGATTTTGTTTTTAATAATAGGAGCAAGCAGAGAATCTGTGATGGTGTATATCATAAAATATACATGAAAGTGTTTGGTCTCTGTGGTACTATAACTATGTTGAATGTTATTAGCCTTTTCCTAGATATACACTTGAGGTCTGCAAGTCTCATTTCTGCTGCAGTATTCATTTGACTATTCTGATATACAATCAGTATTATGCCATATAATACAATAAGAAGTAACTCCAATATTTAATTTAGTAAGTGAAGGTAATGATATCTGTATTTTCTGGTGCTGTATATATTAGCTTTTCATATGACAAACTGAGTTAAATACAAACATTTTATTACTCAGCTTTGTTTAATGGGGCAGAGACCAAACATATAAAGAAATAGCATTCAGTAGAAGTTCTAATACAAATTTATATAGATGGTATACAGAGTTGTTATGAAGATTAATCTGTAATTTCAGAATTCAGTTTTGCTTACCAATTAACAAAATATATACTGTCAACACAGAGGCTCAGGCTGTAGTGGGTACATGGCCGCTTGTTCCAGTTTGGTTTGTTCTTCCCACTTGTGGTCTTTTGTTTGACTTTTAAAATCTTGGCTATTAGTGACTAATCTAATAGGAATCATTGTGCATTCTCACACAGGTGGCCTCTGACTCGACTTGTAGAATATTGACCATTACAGACTGACCTAATTGGAAGACTTATATACAAATACACATATAATTTTTTTCAATGATAAAGTAGTTTTTACACTTGCTTGATAGGTGATTTACACTTTTTAGTAAAGGGTCAGTTTAATTAAGTGTTTAGATTTTATACATGTTTTAGAAACAAGGGCCGTTATTTTGTTATTTGCGGTGAATATGGGCACAACATATATAAATTACTTAGATATTGCTATTTACAAGAATGATCCTGTGGTAGGGCTTAGGGTGTATAGAAAGAAAACTTTTTTAACAAATACTTGCATTTTAGTAGTTCACATTCTGTGCATATTAATTGTCAAAGTTCAATTTGTATGAATCTGTGATGAATAAGTATTTAAAGACAAATGTGACTGAGTAAATGAGTTCTTTATAGATAGAGATTATACAGCAATATTAATTGAGCTAGAGAAGGAAAATACTTGATTGGAGAAGGATTAAGTTTCCTCTATTTTATGTGACAAAACATTTTAAAAGTTGATACTAGTGATTTTACATGTACTACTGTTTCACACTCTTTTTTTCTCAAGTTTGAATTTGTTTGTTAAAGACTAGACCCTTTGTAATTGGGAATAGTGGAGTTTTCAGTGTAAGAATGTGTGTTTTGTTATGAATTTTAAGATTGCAGTTGTTATTGACAAAGGGAGATACTGCCAGCACAGCTATGTGGAATTTTGTAAATAATTATGTGTCATTTGTGAATATCAACACGATTCATGTAAGATGCTTGTGTTACAACTGTATTAGAACTGTATGTCATGTGTATGTCAAGCTTGTTTGTATAGACATGTGTTGAAAAAATGCTTGAAATGTATTCACAGTGTGCCCTACTGGAAAATAACAGAAATGTACATGCACTATTATAACTGTTTAACTGTATATATTTTAATAGTGGAAACTGGAACGCAGGAGGTTAACTTCAGTCTAGCAAACTTGTAAAAATAGCTGAAATTAAATTACTTTAGGGCAGCTACAGACAGAGTGTCCATACTAGGGAACGTTATGTATTGTCTTGGAAGTGATTTATTGTTTATGACTTCCAGCATCTGCCAAAGATTTGAGGTCTATGTATTTTCAAAGGAAGATGCTAAATACTGCTAGCTTCCAGCATTGGGGTTCCACCTTTGATGACAAGAAATGATGTAATTCTGCAAGCTATCCCAGCAGTAATATTTGAGATATTAATTTAAGAAGTTTCCCAGAGTGAGACAGAGCATTCTGTATTCTGTCTTTGACCTGACAACAACTAGAAAACCCATTTATCACATCTGCCTTGCTCTTAAGTATGTTTTTCTTTATTTATTTGAGATTATCCTGCAATGTTATTTCAAATATTTCCTGTGGTTTTGAACTCTAATGTCACTATGAATATATATGCTGAGTATTTTCTTGTTATTTTATTATTTATTATTAAATATATTTAACCCTTTCATTATGACTGATCTTTGTAGAGATATTTACATTTTGAGAGTACTTCCATATTTATTTGGTGAAACTGTGGGCCACTCATAATAGCCTTGCTCTTGGTCAAACTACCATTTGTATTAATACTAATATTACACAGCAAAATTGGGCACCTTTTGTTAAAGGCCTTGTAGAATAAGTATGTGTGTTGTACCATTAAGAAGCATTTTCAAGGTCAGCACGTGAATATAAATAGCAAGCATGTGCTAGCTTCAGCACCATTTTGAGAGTGCAGCCAGAGAGTGAGCATGTATGAAACAGTCAGTTTGTCTATAAATTCATCTAAGTTAAAGTTATTGCCTCATTTCTGATGTGTTTGTACATAATAAAGTTGCTTGAATAGAACCCATGAATGTTCGTCTGTTATATCTTGACTAGGCAAATGACATTGTGCCAGAACCTGGATTCCAGAGACTGCTTTTTAGAGATGCAAGGTACAGAATCAACAGTGAAGGTAAAATAAGAGAATTGAGATAAAAAAGGGCCAGAAACAAGCTAAAGGTGATGAAAACTTGCACAAATGATTATTTTATTAAAAGAGATAAAACAGAGCATTAAAATGGCCCAAAATGCATTACTAAGCAAGCAAATAGCACAGAGTGGTTATTAAGCAAAAGAAAAGCATAAACAGTTTATTAATTAAATGAAATGTTCAAAATTAAGATATCTGATAGAACAATTATCAGAAAAGCCTATAGGAGGTTTGGAGTCACCTCAGAATTGCAAAATGATCATTTAGAGTAAAACAAGCACAAGAAGAGAGATTAAATGGGGAAAATGAATACAATAAAGGGCAGAAATGGCATATTAAGCATAAATAAAGCAAGACAACTGCATGTTTTGGCAAATTACAGTATATGGCATAAACTACTATTTTGCATTGACTAAAGCTCTGAATAGCATAACTAGAGTTATTCAAAGCATCACAGAATATGTAAAAGAGCTTACAATGTGTGTGTATTACTGTGCATTTATTCCCAAGAGTTTATTGTTTGCAAAGTGCAACTGTTTTGTTACGTGCAGTTAAAATACAGCCATTTTGAAAAGTTTCTTGTGTGGGGTGTGTCTACTTGTGAAGGGCCACCATTACAGAATGTTTCTTGCACTAGTTATTTAGCAAAGTACAGCTATTTTTGGAAGTGTTTCATTGTGCTGTGTACTGTTTATTCACAATGTACAGCTACTTCAAAATGTTTTTTCTCTGAGCTTCTTCTATTGCCCAGTTTATTTGCACAGTGCAGTTATTTTGAAATGTTTCTTACAATGATGATAACTGACTTTTACAGTACAATAATTTGAGAGTATCACAATGTCCAGAAAATTTATTTCACAAAGTATTTTGCAGAGTTCAGTTACTCAGAGTTTTATTGTGTTATTGGGCATAGTTACAAGTGTTGACATAAATTTTTGGCATATATATCTATATCTATATATATCTTTATGTATCTATCTATCTATATATATATATATATATATATATATATATATATATATATATATATACGTATATATGTATTTGTGCATGTCTGTATAGTTACAAGTGGACTCGGGTTGCATTGTGCTTTACTATAAGCTGTTGGCATGGCAGATGGATTTCGAAAACCACCACCACCACTTGTATTTGATCAGAATGTTGCAGAGGACTGGAGAATATTTGAGCAGGAGTATGTTTTCATACAAGCAGCTTATTGAGATAAAGATGCATTCACCAGGGCATTAATTTTGCTAAACCTGGCTGGGACAGAGGCCATTGACAGAGAGCACTCATTTGTGTATGCACCAGCAGTGTATGAAGGAGAAGGAGAAAACCGTCATATTGTTGTTCAGGCTGAATCAAGAGAAGACCCTGAGTGTTTGAAGAATAAATTCAGAGAAATGTGCAACCCTCAGACCAATGTTAGATAAGAGAGGCATTTGTTTTACACAGGAGACCAAAGTCCAGGAGATACATTTGCAGCTTAGTGACTTGAGAAACAAAGCTAAAACTTGCATGTTTGGTGATTTAAAAGATGAGATGATCAGGCTTGTATTTGCTATCAGTAGTGCTGCTGTGAGAAAGATTTTGCTTTGTGACAGAGACTTAATGTTGAACAAAGCCAATGAGATTTGTTAAATCCATGAAGTTACAGAAAGGCACACAAGTATGCTGGCTAGTGATAAGATCATAGTTTCAGCAGGCTCCAGAGCAAATATAGAAAGCATGCAACATGTGGCAAGCAGAAACACGCCTGAGCACATGGTAGCTGCAGCCCCTGTGGGTGTGGCAGGGAATCCCAGTGTTTTTTTAGCAGGTTCCAAGACAAGTTCAGTTAAAGGGGCATGCTCAGTACAGCACAAATGTTCAGTACAGCACAAGGGTGAATCAGCAAAGCCCAAGTCAAGCTTTATTGTTAATTGTCGTAATTGTGGTGCCAACCATGAGTCCAAAAGAGAAGAGTGCTTACATTTTGTAAGCAATGTCACAAGTGTAAACAATTGAATCATTTTCAAAAGTTTTGCAAGTCAAGAAAACCTCACTCAGTTGCAAAGAAAGGTCACTTAAAAAGCAAGTTGATCATGTAGGCTTGCAGTCTACTTTCTATGTAGATGGTACATCAGTGATTGGTGAAAAGGTTAAAGCAGTAGATTTATTAACAAAGGGCAAAGTGTTTTGTACTGTCCTGATCTATGGTAAACCCACTGAGCTCAAGGTAGACACTGGCTCAAAGTATAATGTTGTGTCAGCAGAAGCATTTGCCAAAGTAAAGACTGGTGAGCAACTTAATGTGGCTAGTTGTGCAAAACTTGTTGGCTATGGAGGTGAAGAAATTCAAACCTATGGCTCAGTAGTGCTTTCATGTTATTTGGCTGGGAACAGTTACATGTTGTTGTTTTCCATAGTCCAAAGACCTGTGCAGTCATTACGGGGTCTCAGAGACAGTTTGAAAATGAACTTGCTGTCCTTTTCTAAAGAAGTTCACCATATAGGCACATGTCCCAGTTCTAGGATCACTGAAGCTATTTTCTCAGAATATGCTGATGTTTTCGATGACACGCTGGGCAAGATTCCAGTTGTGTATTCTATAAAGTTAGACCCTTAGGTCAGTCCGGTGGTCAGGCCAGCAAGTTAAAGCTCCGTTGGATAAAATGGTGCAACAAGGTGTAATTTGTCCAGTTATAGAACCAACTGAATGGGTGGCGTCTATGCTGGCAACTCATAAAAAAGACTCAAATGAAATCAGAATATGCATCAACCCAAGAGACTTGAATAAGGCATTATTAAAGATACTTCATCATCCTATACAAGCAGTCAAAAAAGTTGCAGCTTTAATACCAAATGTCACTGTATTTTCTGTTTTGGATGCAAAGAGTTCATTTTGGCAAGTAATGCTTGATTGCAAATCTTTACTTCTGACTACATTCAGTACCCCATTTGGAAGATGCAGATTTCTCAAGATGTCATTTGGAATAAATTTTGCAAGTAAAGTCTTCCAGTGTGCAATGGAACAGATCTTTTCAGGATATCTCTGTGCCATAATAGTAGATGATTTGTTGGTTGGAGACAATGGTGAAGTAGAGCAAGACAGAAACCTCAAGAAAGTTTTAGACAGATCGTGTGAAGTAAACTTAAAGCTCAGTCCTCTGAAGTGCAAATTCAGATTACCAGAAGTCACATATGTAGGTCATTAATTTACCAGTACAGGTTTATGACCAGACCTGTCTAAACAAACAGCTATTCTTGAGATGCCACCACCAGATAATGTTCAAGCTCTACAGTGTTTTCTCGGTATGGTTAAATATTTGGACAAGTTCATGCCAGATTTCAGTGGATTGACAGCACCTTTAAGAGAGCTAATGTGCAAAAATGTTGCATGGATTTGGCAAGAACATCACCAAAAAGCTTTTGATGATCTTAAGCAGAAAATTGCCACTCCACCTACACTAAGATACTATGATGTCAATAGACCAGTTACTATTTCATGTGATGTTTCAAAGTTTTGTCTTGGCACAGTTATTTTTCAAGAGGACAGACCAGTAGCCTTTGCATCTAGAGCTCTTACCCGAACTGAAATGCAATATGCTCAGATCAAGAAAGAACTTTTGGCAATTGTGTTTACATGCCTCTATTATAGATAACAACAGATAGAACTCTGAAAGTAAATTTATGATGTTCACCATGGGTGCTAATATGTTTTGCCAAGCATTGATTCTTAGACTCTTTTCTAATGTGATATAGGTGTTCCTGCATTAAATCTGGCTGAGGCATGCATTGATACTATCTTGTTGATATTCTACACCATGTACTCCTCCAAGTTGGTTAATAGGTATTAGGTATCTGCCATCCAACTCAGTTAACTCAATCATTGATGTTCTAAAATTGATGCGTAAAAATTTTGATTGTGCAACATTGTAAATTTATTTAAAATTGTCTAGAAAAATAGTTGTTAACCCATTATACTCATACTTCTTCCTATGTACTAAGGTCCTAAGGTAATATTTCATAAATATAGACATCCAGGAAATTAATTTATATATATATTTAAAATTAAATTTTAAAATTTGAAAAGTGAATTAAAGTGTTTTTAAAAAGTTAAATTTTGTTAAGGTGTTAATCCAAAAAGCCTTCATCAAAAGTACAAAAATCTTAGAGAAATCTGAATAAAAAATTATATATAGAACATTATAATATCAAAAATGTATGCTGTATAAAATATATTCTGTAGTCCATGTGTATGAACTGCCTATAACTGCCCATTGCTACTTTTTTCTGCCAGTAGATGTTCATTTATTCAATGAAAATGAAAATGTTGTTATAAGAAAAAATGAAAATGTTGTTATAATAACTACCTGGCATTATATTTTTGTATAACTATAGTAATTTTCTATATATGTAAAATTGCCAGTGTGTGGGTAATAATATATACCAATAAGTAAACATCTAACGTGAAGGAAAATATTCACCATCAGCAGTTCCTTTAGTTAGTAAGATGCATATTCTTCTTTAAAAAATGCATATAAATCTCTTAAAAATGCATCTTTGTATCTTAGGATAGGGTCTTAGTTTTTTCTCTAGATTAGAGTTTTTTCCACCTATATTATCCATCCCCTTACCTGACCATCCCACCCTGGGCCTGGTCTTAGGTCTGGAGTGTGGTCTTTTCCGATGCTTTCTTAACACCTTTAGGACTCGGTTTATAAAAAAAAAAAACTGGTTTATAAATCAAAAATAGTGTACCATTTCATCAGTAATATTATTTTATTATGCTATCTCTCTCTAAAATCATTTTTATTAACAAATATTATATATAAATTTATAAAAAAATTCATGATGACAATTATTCATACATCAAACAATAGTCTCATACTATCTAGATGACTATTATCTCCCTCTTCAGCTGGTCTAATAACCAAGCTGAAAAAAGTCCAAGCATTTTATTCTCAAAGTTCATCTTGCTAAGGCTAGTCTTACTCTAAATATTAAAAATTATTGTTATTAAATTGTAAAATAATCAATTAATATTATAAAAAATCAATATACAACAGAATTCAATCACGTTTGAAGTATAAAGCTGCCTAAATCACTTCAACTTGTTTTTTTTTATTGTTTTTTTTTGTGTTTAAAAACATTAATTTCAAACTTAGATTTCTCTTGTAATCAAATATAATATCATCAGTGATAGACATATCAGAGGCAGGTATAATGATAAAACCTCTGGTTAAAACATAATTCATATTGTCAGAAAGCAGCGTTTTAGAAAGATTACTACTAGAGTCTTACTTTTGAAAGGCTTTCTTGATAGTGTAAACGCTATCAACTTCAGCTGGCATCTTTATTCAATGCACCGAGCAAGAATTTCTTTCTGCCTCAAGATGACATTACACTCAAGAATTAATCTCTCTAGAGAGTAATCTCTCTAGGTCAAGTATATCTTCTCAGTAATGAATATCACTTCAGTAGTGACATCCACTTCTAATATTCATTTCTTTCTTGTTCAGAAGGTTAATTCACATCTCTAATCTTAGAAATAAATGTGTCAAATAAACCTGTCATCAAAAGTTGCCCAGCCCCACATTTCAGGGTATAATCCAGCTCAACGTATATAGCACCATCAAGTCAGGCAACTCTTACATTGCAACTCACAAAAAAAGCTAGCAATATAAAACAAAAAAAAATAACAATTGTTAAAAAAAAAGCAGCATAGAAGCATGAAGTAAAGAGAGCATAACCAGGGGGGTGAGAATATATCCAGATATAAATAAGTCCAAAGAAGATAATAAGAGGTACCAGTTTAATAGAAGACAACAAGCTTTCACACAGCTTCATCAGGGTGTAATTTCATTTCATCTAAAACACTTTTATACATGATTAAAATGATCATATGACTGAAACTTTTTAAAAGACAAAAACTCATTTTATACTAATATAATATAAAGTTTACATGTTCAAAGTTTCATAATTATCTTTATGGTCGAGATTTCCAGATTGAAACTGATCATCAACCCCTAGTTACTATCTTAAAGAAGCTTATGCATTCTGCTCCAGCAAGATTGCAAACAATGATGCTCCATTTACAAAAGTATAACTTCAAAATGGTCTATACGAAAGGAAAACTTCTTTATCTGGCTGATACCTCATCCAGATTGCCCAGAAATACAGCAGAACAATTTCATGCAGAGAATTTTGACTTCAATGTCATGGAAGTGCATAACTTTTCAACCACTTGACTTGATGAGCTGAGAGATCATGCAGAGACTGATCCTGTTTAGTAAAAGCTCAACCATTACATCCAGATTGGATGGCTATCAAAGCAATCCAGTGTACCGCCTGAAGTACAACCTTATTTTCCTTACAGAGATGAGATGTTAATGGAAGATGACATTATTTTCAAAGGTCCTAAAGTTGTTGTTCCTGCTTTCTTACAACGTGAATGTATTCAGGTTTTGCATTGTGGCCACCCAGGTTTCAAATCTACCAAAAGAAGAGTGAGAGGACTAGTATTTCGGCCTTCTCTAGCGAAAGACATTGACAAAGTACTTTCATTTTGTTCTGTATGCAATAGTACTAAACCACATCTACAGAAAGTGCCACTTCATCTAAGTCAAGTTCCTGAACTACCTTGATCAACAGTACCCACTGACATATTTGAACAGAACAATCAGCATTACTTAGTGTTGGTCGACTCGTATTCAAACTGGTTTGAGATTGATTTTTTTGCCTAACCTAACATCCACTACTATTATTAACAAACTGAAATGTCATTTTTCAGTCCATGGTAGTCAACATAAGCTTATCTCTGACAATGGTACGCGATTTACCATTCAATTGTTTCATAAATTTGTAAGAGAATGGGACTTTATACATGTTACTAGTAATCCCGAATATCCACAGTCAAATGGTCTAGCTGAAGTGCAGTACAGAGTGCAAAGCAATTACTAGAGAAGTCAAAGTGTGACAATACTGATGTCTTTTTGAATTTACTTAATCTTTGAAACATACCCTGTGATGATATACTTGTCTCACCTACTCAAAGACTTTTATCTAGGCAAACAAGAACAACCTTGCCTATTAGTTCCAGCTTGTTGAGTGCTAAAGCTGAAAACAACAGAGAAATCAAAGCCCAACTACTCAGAAAACTTTCTTTTCAGAAGTTCAGTTATGTTATGACAAAATAAGCAGATCTCTTCATCCATTGAAAAAAGGTGAGACAGTGAGGATACATACAGTGAAAGGTTTCAACCAGATTGGTCAAGTAACAGGTTTATTTACTGAAGTGAGATCCTATTTTGTAGAACCTGAGGGTGTGGAGTAAAAGAAGAATTACAGACATCTTCTTCCTGTATCAGAACTGATATTGCAGCATTGTTCCTGTGATATAGACTCTAGATCTCAGAGCAGTCTAGACAATGTTCCTGTGGTTTACCTTTATAACCGCAATTTGCAGAAGGGCAAACTGCACATACCCGAAAGGCAGTCTGCAGCCAAACGAAAAAAGGTGTGAATGTGCAATGAACGAATGCACAGTGAGATTCACTCATTGCACATTCGATATTCAGGGGCGGATTGCACTATAGTGGGGATTGGGAAATGGTTCCTTTCCTCACTGTAGTGCGATCTCAGAGTTAGAATAATAAAGTAGGGGGTGTGAAGGGTGCGGCCCCCCACATGGGTGGGGTGCAGGGGGGCTTGCCCCCCTGTTTTACACTTTGTTTTTTTTTTTACTTCAAGTTTCATGTTCGAAAACCAGCGAATCTGCTGTTCAATTTGCTGTTTTTCGAACATGTAGGTGTGTCGACATTGTTAGTTTCATGGATTAGAGTTGCTCATATGAGCACTCACCCTTCTGCAAATCGCGGTTATAAAGGTAAACTGTTCCTGTTCCAGTAACTGTCTCAACTTCCATTAATAATTCTGATGATGACCCAGATGTCCCCAAGGTTGAAAATTCAGCAGAGACAGTCCCAGTCATTAAACCTAACTCTAAATTCTATGTCACATGATTTGGTCGCATCTCCAGACCTAGTGTGAAATACACAGCAACCTGCACATAGTTGCATATATGTATCTAGTTCTGTATAATTGCATGCCTAAGAACTATCTTGTATTTATCGCATGTCAATTAATGTTGTCAATGAAGTACGATTCATTTCTCAAAGAGGGAGAATGTAGAATATGTATGTATGTGTGTTGTACCTTTAAGAAGCATTTCCATGGTTGGCACATGCATATAAGTAGCAAGCATGTGCTAGCTTCAGTGCTATTTTGAGAGTGCAGCCAGAAAGTGAGCATCTATGAAAGAGATACTCAGTTTGTTTATAAGTTTATCTAAGTTAAAGTTATTGCCTCATTTCTGATGTGTTTGCACATAATAAAGCTGCTTGAACAGAATCCACAAATGTTCGTTTGTTACATCCTGACCGGGCGAATGACAGGCCTTAAAGTAGCTGATAAGAGTTGGCTGGTGGCAGTGATAACTACCTTATAGTCTCAGCAAAAGGGGGCATAGCTAGTAAACCTGTGCCAGCCTTTCCCAAGTGTGTGTGTGTGTGTGTGTGTGTGTGTGTGTGTGTGTGTGTATGTATCAGCTACTTGGCAGGGACACAAAGTACTGGTTGAACAGAGAGGGTGCTCGAGGTCTTGGCTTGACCACTCAGCTGAGATCTCAACTCTATAGTGCTATAGCAGTGCCAGTGGGGAGTCTTATTGGGGATCTGGAGAAAGAGGGAGAAACTAGCCCCAGACTGTCTGTGGTCTCTGTGTGCTCTTAAGGGAAATTGCACTTGATGCAGAGAGCTGCATTTGGAAACACTGAGTGTGTACCTGTTATCCTTCCAGTAAACATCCCCCACTGTTGCCAGTAGTGAGGATTGAAGCTCCTTGATTACTGGTCCAGTGGTGGGTTATCATAGTTGTAATAGCATTTTTTATCCCTTCCTCTGCTGTTGTCCACAGCTGCAATCTAATTGTTTTTTTATGCATTCTTTAGTAATACCCTTGTGTGACCCAACTGGGAGAGTCCTTGTCATGAAAGAAGCCTGTAGGTTCAATGGAGGTATGGAGCGACATGTGCTGGGAGGGGAACAAGAGAGTTGAAACTGACATACTCCTGCTGGCTGAGGGATTTGCTATCTTCTTAGCTACTCCCATGCATACATAGAATGTGCCTGGGGGGGTGCATCCTCTCCCTGCCCTACCATCACCCCAGCCCACCCCCACACTAAGTTGAATATGTTACAGCAACTCTAGGTCTTCACTGGGAACACAACACAAAGCCCTCACTTCCACCCTTTTTGGTGAAAGTTGTACATGCAGGTAAAGCTTCTTCATTCGTTCCTCTCCCCAGATTGCTCTTTTATTGTTCAGGCCATTTACCTAACTCAGGTCATTTGGGTCATAATCTTGGCCTCATTCCTCAATCTAGGGAAGATGGCAGATTTAAGTAACATAGTTCTCAATGGTTTAATTTTGTGTGCATAGAAAGAAGGTTTATAATGACAAACTACATGGATTTACTACTTACCTGTACTGTTAAGAAATGTTTATGTAAAACAAGTGGTTCTCTTTTTAATTTGGATATTCAGGGAACTTTAATTGTATGATTTGAGTGTACTTTAATTAAATCTTAATGATATAAATTAAAAAGGAGTAAGCTTCTATGGCATAAAGTACATAAATCTGATGACAATACAGCATGGCCCCAATAAATACATATTACATCTGAATTGATTATTAAAAATTATTAAATGAAAAGAACTTAATATAGAGAAACACACATGCTGTGTGGACAAACAAATCAACGTGGCCCACTGCAAATTCAGTATTCCCTATAGCAAAAAAGTCCAGCTATAAAAATAATTTTCTTCACACCTTAAGTACCAAACCTAAATTATAGAAAAGAGGGTAGCAGCAACAACAAAGTACTTTCAAAGAAAAAAGTTAAACCTGAGTGCAAATGTCATAGCACAAAGCAGAAATCATGTCAATTGAGAAGTATGTGTTGAAGTTACTGAATGGAAAGAGACCAAAGCTTTCACAGTGAGTTTGTACAACTAAAATACATCACTACAACTTCAGCCATAAACCATCCTTAGCAAGAAATAATACCAGATGAATCACATGGTTATCAGGGCTCTTTTTTGTGATTAATATCTTAAACTGCTTAAAAGAGCACCAGTATTAATGCACAGATCTGTAGTAAGGGCATTTGCTGCCTTGGGCAATGCACCCATTTGGTGCCCTGACTCTTTAAAAAGAAAGTTTGACAGCCTCTAAACATTTACACATTTGTTAAGTGGGTAATCACACAGGATAAAAGTGTCCCTTTTGAGGGATGCCCAGTGCCTGGTTGTGTGACTTCCTCAGTTGCACTGTAGGGAAATGGAAGTGGAAATGAACCCTGCACTCTGGGCTATAGGAAGCAGCTTGTTAACATTATGGCTTACCTAGGCCAGAGTTAAGTCTGCAATTCTCTAAACCTCTTTAAACCGTTGCGTGCCTCATGGGTCAATATCATACAAATCAATTTATTTGCCGAAAAACTCTGGAAAAATGCCAAAAATCTTGGCTCAAATTCAGAAACACTGTGTAAATATTACTCAAGTTCACTTAAAAGGTAAATAGAGCAGTAGTTTTTTGAACAACATGCATTTTCTGAAGAATGTAAGATATGACCTTACTGAGTGACTGACTGCAATCATCTGTGTTTTACCAGATGATCAAATATTTTATGAGAAATAGGTCAAAAATATGAGGCACAATCAAGGACGTTCTGCAAAATAGGGACAGCTGAAAGATGTGATCCAAACACAATATGCAGACATATTTGGTTATCTACTTAAAAGTAACCTTGTTTTACATATTTAAAAGGCAACTGTTATAAAAAAAGTTTGTATTTATTAAGCATTTAGGATTGGCAGCATTTAGATAAATATTTATAGTTAAATAAAAAATAAACAAACAATAAAAGTTGTATACTGCTATAAATGAAAAGCAAAACAACTTATGAAAGCAAATAATTCAATATAATAAACTCTATGATATTTCCACTTTTGCTTCAATGTGAGACTTCATCAGACTAAATAACTTAAAAGCAGACTTTAATAATAATAATAATAATAATAATAATAATAATAATACCAGTATGAAGCCCCATGACTTATCACATGACTTAATGTTTCAAATGCCTTCGCTTCAAATATATCTTACAATTTTCTTTGTCATTTATCTCAGGATGGATGCAAACTTCTAGCCTTAATTGCCAGCAACACTCCTTCCAGTCTAACTCAATCTTTTGCATCAAACTTGTGGTTAAAATCATTAACATGAACTATAACTACAAATAAAAAACAGGTCTAGGTTTATATTGTCAAAAATACTTTGACAAAGCATTAGTAAATCACTATTTTATATGGCATAATGATGCTTGTATATTCTATAATGAAGGTCCCTGGAGGTTCTACTAATATAAAATGATGCACACTCAGTGAACCTAGCTAAACAAACTGCAAATGTTAATTTACTACAGAAGGCACCAAGGATATCAATCTGTCATTCTCTGATTTTAATCACATTTGATGCCATGTCAATGAACTTTCAATAATTGCAGTTATAACATTTAAACATCTCTTTCTTGATAAATGATTTCTCTTACTGATATTATTTAACCTAGTCTGAAAAATATCTTTCAAGTTGGTCCCTCTCCCTCTAACAAAAATAGGTTCCCTTCCTACCTTCCCCAACATTTCAGGAAAATCTGTAATGATTTCCCAATTATTCAAGTTTTTGATGCTTAATTCATTGACTGAAGGCTTCAGCAACATGGCTGAGCTATACTTCCTAGTATCACAAGTGCTGACAACTTCAGTCTGCAACATACATGGTTTATATTCATTGGCCCTACCAATTCTTACATTGTCATAGATAATAAGGTTAGATGGATAACCTCCCTTGAGAAAATGATTAACAATATCTGTGGTTTCAAGCTCAAAAACATATTCACATCTCTTAATCTGGTGATACATAAAAAAATGGCTATTGACTGTAGTCTCTTTCAAATTTTTAAGAGTCAAAACTCAGGAAGGCATCTGCACTGCTTTCTTGTGTACCTTTGAAAGTAAACACCCCTCTGGTTTTAGATATAAATGACAATATTCTAAAAAAAATAGAAGCTTTATAATGGTTATATGCAAAACTTAAAAAAATGAATATTCCCATTATTGATATAATCAATAAAGATTTTAAACTAAGTGTATCCCTTCCCATAACAGAAAACATCATCAATAAAGAACCTATAAAAATAGTATGTTTAAAATTATCAGTTTTGAAAATGTGTTCATCCTCCCAGCCTGGCGTAAACAAATTTGGAGAGCTAGGGGCCATAGCAGCACCCATTGCTACTCCATTGACCTGTTGAGGATTATGAGTCAAATTAAAAAAATATATTTATATATATATATATATATATACAACAAAACAGTGTTCAAAGGCTCCATCAAGAGTCTAATAGTTTGATCAGAGAAACAGCTGACTGCACATAATTGTTCCCTCAAAAGCTGTGACACAATATCAGTAGGAATCACTGTGTGCAATGATTTAATGTAAATTGCAACCAAAATAATCAGAATCTGACACTTAACAAGGTTCAAATGTCTGATCAAATTAAAATAATTTTTGATATATGAATCACTCGTGGTAATAACCTTTTGCAGCATCTTGCCAGCATGAAAAACAGTGATTCCCTTTTACCACCTATGCTGGAAACTATAATAATAAATATCTTAGTGAATTTTTGGTAAACCAAAAATTTGACTAATCTTAGGATGCTTTCTGTTGACATAGCTGTCCGACATATAGTCTATGATTCCTTCATTCAACCATTTTTTATGAAGAAGTCAATGAGTCCATCACATTTAACTATTCTCTGCCCGCTTCCCTCCTTATAGCACCTTTCATCACTCAACATTCCCAATATATGTTTTCTGTAGAAGTCAGTCTTTAAGACCACTACTAAATCGCCTTTGTCAGCTTTAGTAAATAAAAATCTGCATTGTCTCATAATCTGTTGAATGCTTTGTGCTCTTCTTCTGATAGGTTACAAAACCTATACACCATCTTCATTGAAAGTTTAAGTCTTTTTTAGTAACTCATAAAAAGGCTTTTACTTCAGGTCTCAGCTAGGGGTTGAAAACACTTGGCTGACTAAATTGATTGGCTGTGGATATTTCATCCTAAATAGACAGTTTAAATTCAATTTCCTTACGTAATCATGTAAACAATTAGTAGTTTCTTACAAGTTGACTCTTTACAGGAAGAAACAACCATCATTTGCTTAAAACTCTCAGTTCAGCAGTATCAAGCTTATAATCTGTCAAATTAGTAATGTTAAAACAGGAATCAGAACTAGTACCTTCAGTCAATGATATTTTCCTGTTTGGAACTTCTGCTTGTTGTTGGTCCAACTATTCTGTAATCCTGTCCATTTCAGTGTGTATGCAAAAGTACCTGTGCTCATGTCTGATTGCTGGTACCTGCATCCTGATAAATCTCCACTGGCTGAAAAAAACTGAACCTCATTTGCATCCCTGTTACTAAGGGGGTGACTGTTGTTCAAAAAAAAAAAATGTATTTGAAAAGTAATTAATTGGCTCTTGTTCAGTGTATTGTTCATATTCCTTACAATCACTTTCAACCTTTTTTTTTATTTTCTTGTTTGATGCATATCATTTTATTTGATTGTATTTTATTTTCTGTTCCTTAAGAGTAGAGATGCAACCATTTTTATTTAGGTGTGAGAAAAAAATGGCTACACTGCTTCAAAGTAATAAACACCATTAGAAAGTAATCTGGATATGAGCTCCCTGCCCCTTTCTCAGAATCAAGACTGTAAAAACAATTTTAATTCAGTTCACAGTCTATAGCATTTATGCCTATCTTCTTCCAAGTCCAACTAGCAACAGACTTACACATGCAAGATTGCAAGCATCTCATCTGTCCCTCCAGATTCTTGTGAGATTCTACTTCAATTAGAAATGGCACAATTCCTAAACTGTTCAAATTAGATACTCTCTGTGACCAGTGGTAATATTCTTAGTAACTGACTAGGGGAAATTTGGCCAGGACACCAGGGAGCTTCCCCTACTCATTCTGCAAGCAGTGGGTAAAATTCTGTGTTTTCATTTCCTGCTTCCATTCTGGGTGCAGTGGTGATCCATAGAAGCAGGGAGTACAGTGGAGCTAGAATGAGGAGATGGCAGTAGCAATAATTTGCTGTTCTTGCAGCATTTTCTTCTGTTGAAGAGAATCGTGAGATGGAAGGTGGAGAGAGTGATGTCTGTAGGAAGGCAGTTGAGTCTTCATTAACAGAAGCATTGAAGGCAATTGAACCTTCAGGATTAATGTGTACTGAGGAAACAGATGAGAGGGGAAAAGGAATGACTGAAAGTGAATGAACATTACCAGGATTTTGAAGTAGTGTTTCAGAAGAGACTGTTCAAAGATGAAGGTTTTAGCCAAAGTAGACATATTGTTACAACCATCCAGTTGGAAGGCTTGTGGGATGTTATATTGCAGGACTTAATTGCGCAGAGTGAACTGGAGAGTGGAGAGGCAGTTTCATGGGGGATATAATGGAAACAGTGTGAGAGGAATAGTTGAAGAGATGGTAAAGGAAAAGTCATATGCAGATAAAATAAGAGAAGGAGGAAGAAGAGAAAAGAAGAAGGTTGAACAAAGGAACAAGTAATATCTTGTAAGAACTAGCAGTAAAGAAGAGAAAAGTCTGGACAGATATTATGTTTGGGATAATATAGTGATGCCACTGGGTATTTCACCACAAGAGGAAAGAGCTTTTATACATATTAATAAAGACTCGTTTTGTAATATATTTGAATCTAGTCAATGTATGAAAAATTTGGGGGCAGTATTAGTTGAAAAAGGCCTGCATATGGAACTTGTATGTTTTTCAAGTATTTAATAGGTAACCAAAAATAAAATATTTATTCAGTTCTGCAGTGAAACTGAAAAGGAAACACTTAAATATTTAATGACTTTGTGTAAAGAAGCAATAGACATTATAAAAATGCCTAACAGAGGTTTATGGACTGAGGGTTCGGAATGTATTGTGATACTAAAAATGGAAAATGACAGACTTATGCATATTCCAAGCATGATAAATGTGGAGGGGAACAAAATTACTGTGAAATATTGGGAGCAACAAAAATGTGCTTTGCTATGGAAAATATGATCACATAATTAGTAATTTTGACAAAAGAAAATGTTACATTTGCAGCAAATTGGGTCATGATGCTAAAATATATGATTTAAAATGTTTTAAATGTGAAAAGCAGGTAATTTTTAGTATATAAGGCACATGAGAATGCACCATTTTTCAAACACTTTCTTTTTGCACTGAAGAAGGCTATTGTTAGGCTGAAACCGGTTTGCAATGCTTTATTTTATTTTGCCACAATAAAAGATATTTTTCTGCTTGCCATCCACCTTGTGCTGGCTCGTTTTGTGTGATTTGATGCATTTGTTTTGAGCCTTGCACTGGATCCACCATGCGTGAATTTAGTTTGCTCTATCTTGTTTCACTACACGCTCGGGACGCTTGGTTGGAATGGCAGCAAAGTTTGTGGCTTGGTGCATTTTCAAGACATTCTTATGATTTGGATTTAATTACTTTATTTGGTTATCGTATGGAGTTATTCTTATCTAGGTGACTGTTTTAGATTTGGTTGATTAGTGGTCTAAGATTAACAACATGAAGATGATACATAGTGAGCATACTTATTTTTTGCTTGCATTGAGGCAGTTTATTTTGTATATAATCTATGGACCTTGAGCCAACTGTGTGCAATTTTTATGCCTGAGAGTTTTCTGAGCACAAACTTTATCGCTACAGCCTCATAAATTTTAATCACTCAGCATTTGTGGTGACTGTATACATCACGCTACACAGGAGTTTCTGGTTTTGATCAGCATTTCAACAGGCCTGAGTTTATCGACGTAATTTTTTGGGTGTAATCGAATTGTTCTACTACAGGATGGAGTTTATTCTATGAAGGTGACTGTTTTTCACTTTTTGGTTAAATGGGCAACTGCTTTCATGTCAAGACCAGCACTGTATTTATCTTGAGTACGCTGACGCTTTTGGAACAAGATTGAGGGAATCCATCTAGCATTTATCTAATGGGCTCGAACGTTTATGTTTTCAACATAAGTTGGACATGATTTGTGAACTCACATGCAATCATTATAGAAGTGTGTGACTCAATACACTTTTCGAGACTGTGGGTGCTGGTCCAATTATTTCTGAAGGGGCCTGTTATATATTTTTCAACTATTTGTTTGTTAACTATACCAGTGTGGGATCTGCTCCTGGGAGTGACTTGAATTGGTGGAGACTAGAATCCTGGTTCATCATTTTATGGTAGCAATGTGGACATTTTTTCACTGCAGTTCATTTTTATGGGCTTATTTCCATGTGTTTGTATATAGGTTCATCTATATCTTTTGTGATATGGAAACATTCATTTTACACCAGAGTGAATTGTTGTATAGTTCATCTTGTTGTATAGTTCATCTTTTTGAACAATATACAATTAATTATATCATATTATAATTGTGCTTTGGCTTGTATAGCCTTATCTTTTGGGTACATAAATACGGGTATTCTCATGTCATTGTGTCTTCATATGTTTAGTTGGTTGTTATCAGGGAACAGATTATATTTTTTTAGGGTCACGCTTTTTCTTCAAGATAGCTGTTGATGGTTTGCAAGCTTTAGGCCCTGGCTTTATAGAAAACAATTATGAATCATTTATATTTATATTATTCCAGATCAGAATAGAACTCTGGATCTCATATGTATATGTACCAAATGTAGACTGGTATATTGTGTCACCATTTGGAATTTATAATATGACGTATTAGTGCTGACATTCAGGATCACAAGGGCTCATGTTCATTTTCAATATCACCTTAATTAAAAGGGTGGAATTGTTTCCTTATATAGTATGTTTATGATGTGTGGCCATGAGGTGGAAGCAAGTGCCCTAAACATTTTGTTTTTTACTAAACTGGTTTTGGTGTCCTACAAATAATATCAGAAACTTTTATTCTTAGTCTTAGGCTAAAATTGGTGTTTTTCACTATATTTCATGCTTCAGTGATCTTTATATACAGCACTGCTATTTTGGACTTGGCTCTTTCCTGCATACAAGGATTTGGAGATATCAATATTTGGCTCCCTTGTAAAACGGTAGAGATGTAGGTTGACCGTTTTTTATTAAAACATATATTTTATATGCAGGTTGTAGTGTTGTCCACTAATTTTGATAAGGGTGTGGCCTATGCACCAATTTGATTTACAGTTGAGACGAAGGTCGACTGTGTATAAAGAATTTTTGTAAACTTGAAGATTAATGATTACATCTCATTTGTATGGACACCTGATTTGTGTAGGTCTTGCTCATCACATTATTTTATTACTTTATGAGCCAATGTGACCATGAATAGATATACTCATCATATTATTAAAGTTTTTGTTGTTTAGAACTTATGATAATAGTATTTATACATACTGGTTTGACCTGGTACATATTTAATAATATTGTGTTTAACCAGATTGCATCTGGGTGGGGTCCATGGTCTTTTTTAAGGTCAATAGTATACTTAATTTGACTTCTCCCAAAGATTTTGAATTCCTGATTTTTTGGTAGATAACATGGATCTAAGGGGCATTTTACAGGGTTTGTCTGCTGACAAAGATAACTTGGAAGCCTTTGGCCTTAATGTGTCCGACTCTGGTAACTCAAATGTAGGAAATATTAGACAAGTGTGCAGTACTTTGTTTCATAAAATTACAAAAAACATGAGGGCTTTGAGAGCCAATGTATGGCACTTAAAGCTATTCAAAGCTTATAAGCTAAAAAATATAACTCCTCATGGGCTCAAAATTCAGATCCAGCCTCTTGTAGGCATGATTGATGAGCAGCTGACAAAACATTGGGCCAAAACACAGCATGATGCGTCCATGTTATTTGTTGACACACTTGTATCATATTACGAATGTATGGTGGAGTTACAGACCACTGAAGTTTATAATAACTGTTTAGAAGCCCAGGCTTTTGAACATGAACAGTTTTTTTCTAACCATATGAAAGAATTAGCTAAGTACCTAGCCACTTTGGAGGCACAATTGGTAAAAAAGAAAACACAAATGTTCCAGCGTGATTTGACAGATTATGAGAAAGGCAAACCATTTGTTGCACAGAGAAATGTGAGATTCTATGACTCAGGTAGTAGAGTGAACAAGAAAAAGAGGCCTAGATCAATATTGAAGAAAACACTTACTCTACCAGTAGTGTTATGGACGAGGATACTTCCTCGGTCACAGAGTTTGAATGCCCCTCCAACCAGGGGTCCCCAGTGGCTAAGCATAAACCCTTAGTAGACCCTTTAGAACTAGAACACGTAGGGGGGGGCAGGAAACATAGGAGACAGGGCATGCAATCTACAACAGTTGTTACAGAAGATAGTGAAATAACTAACAATGTGCATAATATATCCTCTCTTGAACTGTCACCTGTACAAAATAAAGTTCTTAACAAGGGTCTAAATTTTGTGCCTTCTTCCTTTGTTTCTGAACAGACACATGTGAATGAATTAAATGATTTTTGTCGTTTGATTAATTTAAAAATATTTTTTGCAGATCATAACTGCTCTCAAAGTTCCTTCGGTTTTCATTTTGGGAAGTCCAATTTCCAACCACCTATGGACAAACATGTGGCCATATTCAGGGAATGCATGATCAAAGATGTACATTTCTCCTCTGGCTATCAACATATCAAACACAATCTTACTTTATTGGAACAACAAGGGCTTCAGGAGCTCAGTTCCAATCATGATATTGTGATTTTGCCAGCTGATAAAGGGGGAGGTATTGTGGTCATGGATCGGGTTATGTATATCGCAGAAGCTTACAAACAGCTGTCTGATGCTAGATTTTATATGCATATGGTTGTGGACCCCACACCCAACTTTAAAACACCTATTGATTCTTTAATGGATATGGCCACAGAAGAGGGGGTGATTGATCAACATATGTGCCAGCAATTAAAGGTGTCGGATCCCATTCCTCAGTATCTTTATTTGCTACCTAAGATACATAAGGATCCTATTTGTCCTCCTGGTTGACCTATTGTTTCAGGCAAAGGCTCCCTTACAGAGCCATTATCTGCATTTTTGACTTATTATCTTAAACCTTTATTGTCATCGGTCCGGTCCCGACTCAAAGATACTACTGAATTTCTAAATATTATCCAGGATACTCAGTTGGAATCGGATTGGTGGCTTTGCACTATGGATGTTACTTACCTTTACACTAGTATTCCACATGAGGCTGGCATTTCAGCCATAGCATTTTAGTTGGATCAATCTCAACTCTACAATACAGGATTTAACAACTTTCTAATCAAAATGGTTGAATACGTATTAAATAAAAATGTTTTTTTCTTTGAGGGTCAGCCATATTGGCAAACAAGGGGGACGGCCATGGGGGCATCTTTTGCCCCAATTTATGCAGACCTCTTCATGGGTTTTTTTGAGCAAGTATATATATATATATATATATATATATATATATATATATATATATATAAGATACTTGTAATAACATATATTTGGCTGAATTGGATATTTAGAGGAGATATCTAGATGATTGTTGGATGGTGTGGCAGGGCGATTTTCTTTTGGCTCAGGAGTTTGTCAAATATCTGAATAATAATCCATGGGGTATTCATTTTACTTTGGATATGCAATACCAAGAGATTGTTTTTCTGGATGTTATGATAACTCGACAAATGGATCATAGTCTGGCCACAAGAATGCATAGAAAATTTCTGCAATATAACACTCTTTTACATGCCTTTAGTAACCATCCCCGTCACATCATCAACAACATCCCCAAATCCCAATTTATACGTACTAAACGTATCTGCTCATCGGTTAAATCCAATGAAGAATGTCAACAGGATCTTTGTGACAGATTTACATATAGAGGATATAACGAATCTTGTATCCATCAAGCTATCAATGAGGTCAAACAGATGCCTCGGTCAGAGCTCTTAAAATACAAAGCTGAACAAGGTGCCTTTAATATTTCCAGAAACCAACCCATCAGATTTACAACTACTTTTGGAAGTAATACATTTTGGTTTAGGGATATAGTTAATAATCATTGGGGTATATTACGGGCACATGATTTTTTGTCTGATATCCTACCAGAAAAATGTGCATTTTCATATCGTAAAGGACGGACAATCAATTCACATCTGACATATTACAAAAAACTTCATCCGACTACATCTGTACAAACTACATTATTTGGGGACCCACTAATTGGTTCATTCCCTTGTGGTCACTGCAGCGCATGTAGATATATGAAGAGTAAAGAATTCAGCAGTTCCAACACCTCGCAAATATTTCAGATCAGGGTGTTTGGCAATTGCAGCACAGATTGGGTAATATATTTAGCCACCTGTACATGCTTTTCATTCTATGTAGGCCAAACATCTAGACCACTGAGATTCCGAATCAGTGAACATCTTAGTGCCATTAGAACAAAGAAATTAGCCAATGCTTTATATAAACATACTTTAACACATAAAACAGCACAATTCCAACTTGTTATTGTTGATAAAATTCAGTTACCTAGGATCTCTAAAGCTGGCTGGCATGATAAGCTTAATAAAATGGAATCTTTATGGATCACTAGGTTGGGTGCTTTGTTTAAACCTGGCCTAAATGAATGGTAAAATAGATTTTATAGGCACTCATGCTGGCTGTGCAATTGATTCATTAGATTTAGATTAATACATGAATTTGGGATGTTTATTTTGAGACATGACTCCTGATATATATGTTTATTAATATATATATATTTTTGGATTTGTTTATTATGATTTTATACTTTAAAAATTGTTTTTGTGTATATACCTTTAAAAAATGTTCAGTATATAAGGCACATGAGAATGCGCCATTTTTCAAACATTTTATTTTTGCACTGAAGAAGGCTATTGTTAGGCTGAAACCGATTTACAATGCTTTGTTTTATTTTGCCACAATAAAAAATATTTTTCTGCTTGCCATCCACCTTGTGCTGGCTCGTTTTGTGTGATTTGATGCATTTGTTTTGAGCCTTGCACTGGATCCACCGTGCGTGAATTTGGTTTGCTCTATCATGTTATATTGCAGGACTTAATTGCGTAGAGTGAACTGGAGAGTGGAGAGGCAGTTTCATGGGAGATATAATGGAAACAGTGCGAGAGGAATAAGTTGAAGAGATGGTAAAGGAAAAGTCATATGCAGATAAAATAAGAGAAGGAGGAAGAAGAGAAAAGAAGAAGGTTGAACAAAGGAACAAGTAATATCTTGTAAGAACTGGCAGTAAAGAAGAGAAAAGTCTGGGCAGATATTATGTTTGGGATAATATAGTGGCGCCACTGGGTATTTCACCACAAGAGGAAAGAGCTTTTATACATATTAATAAAGACTCTTTTTGTAATATATTTGAATCTAGTCAATGTATGAAAAATTTGGGGGCAGTATTAGTTGAAAAAGGCCTGAAATTCATGGAACTTTTATGTATTTCAAGTATTTAATAGGTAACCAAAAATAAAATATTTATTCAGTTCTGCAGTGAAACTGAAAAGGAGACACTTAAATATTTAATGACTTTGTGTAAAGAAGCAATGGACATTATAAAAATGCCTAACAGAGGTTTATGGACTGAGGGTTGGGAATGTATTGTGATATTAAAAATGGAAAATAACAGACTTATGCATATTCCAAGCATGATAAATGTGGAGGGAAACAAAATTACTGTGAAATATTGTGAGCAACAAAAATGTGCTTTGCTATGGAAAATGTGATCATGTAATTAGTAATTTTGACAAAAGAAAATTTTACATTTGCAGCAAAGTGGGTCATGATGCTAAAAGATATGATTTAAAATGTTTTAAATGTGAAAAGCAGGTAAAGAAAGCATAGAAGAAATAAGGAAGGGGGATCAAGAGATTGAGTAAGACATAGAACAAGAGGGAGAAATATAACTAGAGCAAGAAAAATGCAAGGTAAACAGATGCCAATAGAAAATACTGAGGCAAAATTAAATAATATAGTAAAAGAAAAAAGGAAATGAAACAATGTCAGAAATAAGTGACAAAGAATAGATGAATTGCATAGTAGTGAAAGGAAAGAACAATTCTAATGGAAAATGGTAAAACATAGGAAAAGAAAATTCTTAGGTTTATGTGTAAAAGAGAATAAGAAAGAGAAAGGCTAGGCAGTTACATGAGAATAAAGGATATAAGGATAGTAGGACAATAAAAAAATAAATGAAAAACTGAGAGTATTATCTATAAATGTTAACAATATAAAGAGTATAAAATGGAGAATAAGGGTACTGGAATGGTGTGTAAAGATATAAGAATAGTAGGAAAATAAAAAATAAATGAAAATATGAGAGTATTAGCAATAAATGTTAACAATATAAAGAATATAAAATGGAGAATAGGGGTACTGGAATGGTGTGCAAAACTAGACGTGGATGTGATTATTTTAGAATATATAAGAATACAGTCAGAAGAAGACATATTACAAACAGAAAGATTATGCAGGTACAATTATTTGGAATATGGGGATAGAAGCATGTTCAGGTATAGCAATAGTTAATTAGAGAATTGTCAGTAAAGGTTTTAATAAAGGTTTTGAATTACATAAGTGTTGCAATGTTGAGAATAACAATTGTAGAACTAAGATGGAAATGTCAAGTTTATAAAATTATAGCAACGTTAGCTATATATGCATATGTGACAGAAAAGGGAGAGAGGATATGTTTATGAAAATATTAGATTATGTAAGTGTAAAAATGGATATAATTGTGGTAGGTGGTTTGAACTGTGATTTAAGACAGAAAGAAAAAGGAGAGTGGGGATATAACAGTAATGTTAGAAATTTTAAAAAGTGGAAAACTACAGATCTGGAATAGCAAAGAATGGACATATAAAAGAAGTAATTTAAGGATAGAAATATATTACTTTTTTATTTCTAAGAGCTTAAAAATTGTACAAGAAAAAACAAACTGTCCAGGATTTTCTGAGGATTTAGCAATTTGACTAGAAATTCAAGAAAAAAAGGGTTATATAAAATATGTAAAGGGATTAAGACAATAAATGGAAAAGAATTACATAAGTAGGGAATGCAGATGATTATACACTTATGGAAAGATCATGAGGGTATGAAAGATGTCTATAAGAATTGGAGGTCATGATGGATAAGTTATGAAGATAAATATAAAAGATATTATTTGGAATGGCAAAAATTAAAAAGACAAGAGGGAAAAGAAAAAAATGTAAAGCAGTAGACATGCTTTGACAGAGGTGATAAGTAATAAGAAATAATGTTATAATAGAGGGCAAATATATGAAATGAATCAAGAAAAAAAAATAAAAAGCTATTTTTATAAGGGAGAATAGACAAATTAGCACCATATTTGAGCAGTATAGTAAAAGAGAATAAAATGGTGATAAGAGAGTTAAGAAATGGAAAAGGAGAATGTCAGTTATGTTTACATATGCAGATGGCATTGTATTATTAACAAAGAATAAACAATGGATGGAGGAAGTTGTTAAAATACTTACTGGACAGTTGAATGCTATAGGTATGACTATAAATAGAAATAAGAGCAGAGTATTAGGGGACTAAAGCAAAATGGAGAATATTCAATTTATTATAAAGGAAATAACACTATTAGGTATAACATTCAAAAATGAAATGGTAAAATTAAAGCAATGGGAAGATATAATATAACACTGAGAAACATATGCTTATTTTTGGAGAATGTATAAGCTGCCATACAAAAAATATATTTAATAAATTATGTTTTATTAGGGAAAATGGCATATCTGGCAAATGTTTATATGATTCCTATAAATTATGAGAAATAACATTTTACAATTGTTTTTTTTTTCGATTATATGGGGGTCCAGGTTGAACATTATAAAAATAGGAGTATTATATGCTAAAGAAAAAGAAGGATTGGCAATGATAAATCTTGTGGTGTATGCAGCATCATTAAAATTATATACAGTGCTAAAAAATAATGTAATATGCAGAGAGTTTTATGGAAATTATCCATAAACAAATGCCAGTAAAAGTAAATATGTCATAAAAAAGATGAATTTGCAATAATTTTGGTGAGATCAATACAAAAGAACATGTTTTCTTGAAATGTAAAAGGGTAAAGAAATTATGGGAAAAAAGTTATGTGAAGAAAACTACTTGCAAGGTATTAAGAAAATGGAAAATATAAATATGGACTTGGAATGTGGTTATTATAGAAAAAAAGAAAGGAATTTGTAATTAAAACAGAAAAAAATGTTTTATATAATTTGGACTATATGGAATCATAGAATGCATGAGATAAAATTTAATGGAAAATAGACATTGGCAAAGATATAAAAAAAATAAGATTTTGGTTTGGGAAAAATGGTGGAGGTCATAAAGTGAATGTAATTGTAAAGATGAAAATGTAAATAGCAAATCATGGAAAGCTGATTGTAGAAAGGTGCAAATAATTGTAAATAGTGTATTATTATATGTGCAAAATGTAAATAATATAATTATTGTAAGCAATGTGTTTAACAAAGGACCCCTACTCATTGATTATTGGGCAAATATCCAATTCCTGTTATACTGGCAGCTGGGAGGAGAAAAGCAAGAGACAGTGGAGGTACTGAGGTGGAAATTTTTTTTTCTTCCAACAAAACTGATTTGGTGAGAGTGAGTTAGGGAAAATTGTGGATGTGGCACAGGAAGAAAGAAATGAAATTATAACCCTCCAGTCTGGAGATTTACAGTTTGAAGTACTAAAAGAAATGCTGCAGAATTTGCAGTTTGAATATAAGACAAAAATAGAACATTTTGAAGCAGAACATGTACATTTTAAGGAAAATAAGGATAACTATGGCACTTAACAGAAACACTATGGTGGACTTAATAGAAAAATATGTTAAAAGAGTAAAATAATTATTCCCCTTGGAATGTAATGAAGTTGTTGTCCAAAACAACTCCAGTCATTTCTAGTATTAATCTTTTATTATCCAATGGCAGGTTCAAATATTTGTTAACACAATCCTCAAAATAATTGTAGCCCAAGTCTCTGGGTATACACGTGAATAGGTCTTTCACATCTATGGTGACCATTTTACAAGTTTGAGACCATAAGTTGTCGTTGATTTTCCCCAAAAAATCCCATGAATCTTGGACTAGGTGTTCCTGTGTCTTGACAATTCCTTTGAGATTATGATCAATATATACTGCCAGCGGGTGTGTTTTGGACTTTCTAGCTGAGACTATAGGGCAAAAAGGAGGCTTCAATAGATTTTTATGTATTTTAGGTGCTCCGAAAAATTGTGGAACACGTGAATTTTTTTGCTTCAAAAAATTGTATGTTTTATCTTCAATTCTATTCTCAATGAGATATTCTTCCAAAAGAGAATCTATTCTACTATATGCTATCTGAACTTCATTGTATGAAACTGTAGAATATGTATTTTCATCCATCAATAAATTGTTTAAAGCATCATTGTATGCCTCCTGGTAAAAAATTACCACACCCCCACCTTTATCTGGCTGCATGAATCTCAAATCTGCCTCTTTCCTTAGATTTTCCAATAGTGTTTCTTCATCTTTTCTTAAATTCCTTTCAATGGTACTTCCCTTTGTACGTTTGTATGCTTCATATATGTCATTAGTCACTACTGTTTCAAAGGTATGAATAACCGGGTGCAAAGGCGGATTGTAGGTACTTTTTCTACAAAGTATTGTGGGGGTTTCGGTTGTATTCCTTTCTATGTTGATATGTGATGTGTTTTCATTAGATGCATCCCTGTGTTGATTAAGAACTTTCAAGTTCTGTGAATAAAATAAAAAAGAATGCAGATTTTATTAAGGAGCCAATATTTTCTGGTACATGGGGCAAAAAAGACGTGTTGTCCTTTTTAAGAAAGATTGCAAAAGACAAGAGATGATGAAGGAATAACAACACACAAATGGAAAATATTTAAAGAACTGAATAGAATTAAACAAAAAGTAATAAAATTTATATAAAAAAGTATGAGTACAGTGCAGATGAAAAAATACAGAAGTCAAATGCACAGTGTAGAATGTAAGATTCAGAAGCATAATGAACACAATTCTAGGTCTAACACTTTTCCAAAGCTTGTGTAATTAATGCCATAATTTTTGGCAATACTTATATTTCCTGTCAGATCTGCCTTTGCTCTCTTTAATGTATTCAATGCGCATTTCCCTCTTAATAAAATCACTGTTTTCTGCAATGAAAACAGAGTGACTTGGTATTCATTCTTCATTATGAAGACTTTTACATATTTAATTAAATTTCACTAACTATAATTCCACTGAATTTTAAGTGATTTAAAAAAGGCTTTACTTTTGTTCCCACCCCCAGATTTAATATTGTTAACTTGTTTTTGGAATTTAAATTATATGTAAGAACATTAAATCTTAGCCTCACAGTAGATGTGCTACACATTGCAGTATAGGGCTAGCAAGCAAAAGTATGATTAATCCACCTTTACATCCTATAGTAACACTTTTGAGAAGACCTGTGAAGTAGATTTACAAGTGACATATACGTAATTGTCAAAAAAGAGATTCCATAACTTGGCAAAAGAAGAAAATCAACTTTTGAATAAATTAGCATTCGACAAATCAGTAAAAATCACAAAGCCATACTAGAGTGGAGATATAGTCCTAATGGAGAGTATTGATTACATCAGCAGAGTGAACTGTATATCGGCAGATACCATTTTTTAGCAAAAATCATCAAGAAATTGAATTAACATATTCTACATGATGACTGACTGGATGTTGGATGAGTTGATCTTTCAAAAAATAATAGACATTAAATTGTATAACTTCTTGAAGGTAAAATCTCCAATAATTCCAGCTTTCTTTGGGATACATAAGAACATAGGTAACACCCCACTACCACCACCACCATTAACACCCATTGCCTCTCTCTCAGGATTGAAGACTGAACCTTTGGCTAAGTTTATAGACAAAAAAATAAGAAAGTTCCGTACTGCACAGACCAAAATACCTTTAATACAAAATTCCAATATCGAAATGAGCGCTTTCGTCTGCCCACAGCAGACTTCTTCAGATACATAAAACTCTGGTGCCTTGGTTATTTATACAGTTCTTTTCGTAATAAATCAATAATTAAATCAATTAAGCATGCATTATCATTTAAAGGTATACAGGGACTACGGTGTGGATTTAACCTTTCTACAAGTCCTTTTGATGTATTGAACGTTTTTTTCTATATACATTGTTACTACTGCTGTATATCCTAAATTGTTGAAAATACATCCAACAAGTTAAAAATTAATAATACCAGATGTCTGATCAGGAACAATACTAAAATTAAAAAAAAAAATGCAGCTGTAAAAAAATGTATATTAAATAATGTACACATTATTATGCAATGTTTTACATTAAATTATCATACTTTTTTCATTCAGCTGCCTACTTTATATGAAACCAAATAGGTTGAAAAACCAATTAGATATACATAAGAATTGAATATCTTTTATGTTGTGCTGTTAAACATTATTTTGTAACCAAGTACAATACAGTGATGAAGAATGCATAAAGTGCATAAAACTATTGGAACATGGTAAATGTATTAAAAAACATATATTAAACCACTTCTTGATGAATTTACTACTAAATAAACATAAGACATTAAAAAAGTGTTAAAAAAGTAGAAAGACTACTGTTTTTGACAGGGAAACTTTATACCTAGACAGACTAAGTCCCTCAAAATAGTGGGTGAGAACTTTAGTTTAATCAGAAAGTAATGAATGTGTTGTTTATAGGGGGTGTTGTACTAAAAGTATGTGTGTGTGTTATGTGAAGTCAACATATAAAAAATGGAATACCTTTGTAATAATGTATCTATATAATAATAATACTATCATACCGAAGCAGCTTTGTCTATGAGAATAGCTTTTATATTAATGTATTCATTAAGACCTGGAGCATAGTTGGACCTCAGTCTTAATTGCCATTTTATCTCTCTTTTCAACAAGAGATTCTTAATGTCCCCTCCCTTGTTGTTTAATTTAATAGAGTCTAAGATACCAAATAAAAACCCAGCAAAACCGTCACACACTAAAGAATGTTTATAAAGGGCACTGGTGTCTTTCTTCACTTTGATGTCATTAGTGTGTTCATATATTCGCTCCCTAAGTGTTCTCTCGGTTTTGCCCACATAAAATGAGGGGCATTTTTTACACGTGGCCAAATAGACTATCATTTTTCTTCAGCAGTTGCCTTTGTGAAAAAAGACCCTACTGTTTAATCCATTTTTCAAATTAATGTTCTCCTTTAAATTTATATGTACACACTGTTTACAACACCCACACCTAATTGTTCCTCTTTTCCTTTCAACAGTCTTAAATTCCATTTCAAATAGTCTTTTAAAATTAGTACCAGTTTTGTAAGAAAACAATGGTTTGTTACCCACTGTTTCATATATTTCCTTATTTGTCTTAAAAATAGACCAGTTGTTTTCTAAAATTTTACTGAAGCAGTCCGAAAATCCATTGTATTCAACTAGACAAGCTCCAGAGAAATTTTTCTTATCAAAGGTGCAGTTTTCCTTAGATACAAACTTTTGACCTAATAATGGTTTATATTTTGACCCCCACCTCACATATACTTCATCCAAAATTTCTCCCACTAAATTTTGAGGATAGTCTCTTTCCATAAATTTTTCCATCAGAAAAGCAAGTTCAGTCTGTAAATCGTTGAATTCAGAGGTCATTCTGGCTATTCTTACCGCCTGGCCCTTAATAATACTTTTTTTCTGATGAAACGGGTGTTGGCTATCAAAATGTAAGTAACTATTACACCAGGTGTTTTTTCTAAAAATGTTGGACTTAAAACCTTTGACTGTTTTACTAAGGGTAATATCCAAATAGTTGATACTCTGGTTTTGTATTTCATATGTAAATGACAGAAAGGTAGTAGTTTCATTTATATATTTCATGAATGCATCAAATTTACCCTCCTCATCATCCTCCCATACAAGAAAAATATCGTCTAGAAACCTGAGGTAGATTTTTATGTTTTCCATAAATGTACTAGAAAAAATGAACTGTTCTTCCCATCCAAGGAGAACAAGGTTCACGATATGGGGCACAAGCTGCCCCCATAGCCACTCCTGTCACCTGTTTATAATATTCCCCTTGGAATGTAATGAAGTTGTTGTCCAAAACAACTTCAGTCATTTCTAGTATTAATCTTTTATTATCCAATGGCAGGTTCAAATATTTGTTAACACAATCCTCAAAATAATTGTAGCCCAAGTCTCTGGGTATACACGTGAATAGGTCTTTCACATCTATGGTGACCATTTTACAAGTTTGAGACCATAAGTTGTCGTTGATTTTCCCCAAAAAATCCCATGAATCTTGGACTAGGTGTTCCTGTGTCTTGACAATTCCTTTGAGATTATGATCAATATATACTGCCAGCGGGTGTGTTTCGGACTTTCTAGCTGAGACTATAGGGCGAAAAGGAGGCTTCAATAGATTTTTATGTATTTTAGGTGTTCCGAAAAATTGTGGAACACGTGAATTTTTTTGCTTCAAAAAATTGTATGTTTTATCTTCAATTCTATTCTCAATGAGATATTCTTCCAAAAGAGAATCTATTCTACTATATGCTATCTGAACTTCATTGTATGAAACTGTAGAATATGTATTTTCATCCATCAATAAATTGTTTAAAGCATCATTGTATGCCTCCTGGTAAAAAATTACCACACCCCCACCTTTATCTGGCTGCATGAATCTCAAATCTGCCTCTTTCCTTAGATTTTCCAGTAGTGTTTCTTCATCTTTTCTTAAATTCCTTTCAATGGTACTTCTCTTTGTACGTTTGTATGCTTCATATATGTCATTAGTCACTACTGTTTCAAAGGTATGAATAACCGGGTGCAAAGGCGGATTGTAGGTACTTTTTCTACAAAGTATTGTGGGGGTTTCGGTTGTATTCCTTTCTATGTTGATATGTGATGTGTTTTCATTAGATGCATCCCTGTGTTGATTAAGAACTTTCAAGTTCCATTTTCTAAGATATAATTTTAATTCTAATAGTATACTAGCTAAGTCCCCACATGTAGTTTTAACAAACTTGAAGCCCCTAGAAAATAATTCAAAATGAAGCTCTTCCAGTTTTAATTCTGTATAATTATGTATTTTAAAACCTTTGTATTGAAATGTAATACCGTCATCATCCTTTTTAATTACATCTATCTCATTCGCCTGTTGCTGTTTTTCCAGGCAAAACCGCTCCCACCCGTTGCTTCCTGGGGTCCCGGGTCGGAGGGATTCCTTTGTTTGTTTGCCAATCTCTCCGATCTCCTGGGCCCTAAAAAAGCTTCAGAGGGCTCTTGAAAGGAATCCAATTCATCCATATAGTTATTTCTCCTCTCATAGGTTTTTCCCTTTTCAGTCCCATCATAAAATTTTACCCTTTTAACCCCCTCTGATTCTTTCTGGTTGTAAAAATGCCTTTCCTTGTTAATAGTATATTTCCCTGAATTTTTCCATGCTTTCTGAAAAGGAAGGGGATAACTTTTACCTTTCTTGTACTGTTCCCTGTCTCTAAGTAATTTACCCTGTTTTCTTGTATATACCTTGTCAACTTTGGTTTCAATTCTTTTTAAAATATTAAAATATAAACTTTCGTGTTCTTCAAACCGAAACCCCCACAATACTTTGTAGAAAAAGTACCTACAATCCGCCTTTGCACCCGGTTATTCATACCTTTGAAACAGTAGTGACTAATGACATATATGAAGCATACAAACGTACAAAGGGAAGTACCATTGAAAGGAATTTAAGAAAAGATGAAGAAACACTATAGTCTCAGCTAGAAAGTCCAAAACACACCCGCTGGCAGTATATATTGATCATAATCTCAAAGGAATTGTCAAGACACAGGAACACCTAGTCCAAGATTCATGGGATTTTTTGGGGAAAATCAACGACAACTTATGGTCTCAAACTTGTAAAATGGTCACCATAGATGTGAAAGACCTATTCACGTGTATACCCAGAGACTTGGGCTACAATTATTTTGAGGATTGTGTTAACAAATATTTGAACCTGCCATTGGATAATAAAAGATTAATACTAGAAATGACTGAAGTTGTTTTGGACAACAACTTCATTACATTCCAAGGGGAATATTATAAACAGGTGACAGGAGTGGCTATGGGGGCAGCTTGTGCCCCCATATACGTGAACCTTGTTCTCCTTGGATGGGAAGAACAGTTCATTTTTTCTAGTACATTTATGGAAAACATAAAAATCTACCTCAGGTTTCTAGACGATATTTTTCTTGTATGGGAGGATGATGAGGAGGGTAAATTTGATGCATTCATGAAATATATAAATGAAACTACTACCTTTCTGTCATTTACATATGAAATACAAAACCAGAGTATCAACTATTTGGATATTACCCTTAGTAAAACAGTCAAAGGTTTTAAGTCCAACATTTTTAGAAAAATCACCTGGTGTAATAGTTACTTACATTTTGATAGCCAACACCCGTTTCATCAGAAAAAAAGTATTATTAAGGGCCAGGCGGTAAGAATAGCCAGAATGACCTCTGAATTCAACGATTTACAGACTGAACTTGCTTTTCTGATGGAAAAATTTATGGAAAGAGACTATCCTCAAAATTTAGTGGGAGAAATTTTGGATGAAGTATATGTGGGGTGGGGGTCAAAATATAAACCATTATTAGGTCAAAAGTTTGTATCTAAGGAAAACTGCACCTTTGATAAGAAAAATTTCTCTGGAGCTTGTCTAGTTGAATACAATGGATTTTCGGACTGCTTCAGTAAAATTTTAGAAAACAACTGGTCTATTTTTAAGACAAATAAGGAAATATATGAAACAGTGGGTAACAAACCATTGTTTTCTTACAAAACTGGTACTAATTTTAAAAGATTATTTGAAATGGAATTTAAGACTGTTGAAAGGAAAAGAGGAACAACTAGGTGTGGGTGTTGTAAACAGTGTGTACATATAAATTTAAAGGAGAACATTAATTTGAAAAATGGATTAAACAGTAGGGTCTTTTTTCACAAAGGCAACTGCCGAAGCAAAATGATAGTCTATTTGGCCACGTGTAAAAAATGCCCCTCATTTTATGTGGGCAAAACCGAGAGAACACTTAGGGAGCGAATATATGAACACACTAATGACATCAAAGTGAAGAAAGACACCAGTGCCCTTTATAAACATTCTTTAGTGTGTGACGGTTTTGCTGGGTTTTTATTTGGTATCTTAGACTCTATTAAATTAAACAACAAGGGAGGGGACATTAAGAATCTCTTGTTGCAAAGAGAGATAAAATGGCAATTAAGACTGAGGTCCAACTATGCTCCAGGTCTTAATGAATACATTAATATAAAAGCTATTCTCATAGACAAAGCTGCTTCGGTATGATAGTATTATTATTATATAGATACATTATTACAAAGGTATTCCATTTTTTATATGTTGACTTCACATAACACACACACATACTTTTAGTACAACACCCCCTATAAACAACACATTCATTACTTTCTGATTAAACTAAAGTTCTCACCCACTATTTTGAGGGACTTAGTCTGTCTAGGTATAAAGTTTCCCTGTCAAAAACAGTAGTCTTTCTACTTTTTTAACACTTTTTTAATGTCTTATGTTTATTTAGTAGTAAATTCATCAAGAAGTGGTTTAATATATGTTTTTTAATACATTTACCATGTTCCAATAGTTTTATGCACTTTATGCATTCTTCATCACTGTATTGTACTTGGTTACAAAATAATGTTTAACAGCACAACATAAAAGATATTCAATTCTTATGTATATCTAATTGGTTTTTCAACCTATTTGGTTTCATATAAAGTAGGCAGCTGAATGAAAAAAGTATGATAATTTAATGTAAAACATTGCATAATAATGTGTACATTATTTAATATACATTTTTTTACAGCTGGATTTTTTTTTTTTAATTTTAGTATTGTTCCTGATCAGACATCTGGTATTATTAATTTTTAACTTGTTGGATGTATTTTCAACAATTTAGGATATACAGCAGTAGTAACAATGTATATAGAAAAAAAACGTTCAATACATCAAAAGGACTTGTAGAAAGGTTAAATCCACACCGTAGTCCCTGTATACCTTTAAATGATAATGCATGCTTAATTGATTTAATTATTGATTTATTACGAAAAGAACTGTATAAATAACCAAGGCACCAGAGTTTTATGTATCTGAAGAAGTCTGCTGTGGGCAGACGAAAGCGCTCATTTCGATATTGGAATTTTGTATTAAAGGTATTTTGGTCTGTGCAGTACGGAACTTTCTTATTTTTTGGTTTTAGGTCTTTGTCGTTGGAATAAGTTTATAGACAACATTTTTCAATCATAATGAATATATATTAAAATACTCTTGATGTTTTCTACAATATTAAGAAAGTAGAATATGACCATGATGTTTTGTTGATTACAGTAGATGCACAACGTCTATGCACAGTGATATTAAAAGACATATATATGGAATTATTTTCTGAAGCTATTAATAGTGACAAGAACTGAACAAACATTGATGTTAGACATGTTGAGGAATTTATGCATTGTGTCCTGGATTACAACTATTTTTATTTTTGGGGGATTTTATCATCAGATACAAGGGTTGTGCCTATGGGGATTGAATCAGACCCATTAAATGCCATTGTGGTGTTATGGCAATGGGAAAGGACTCATGTATTTCAGTCACCTCATAAGCACCACATTAAATTATATTTAAGATTTTTGGAGGGCATCTTTTTAACGTGGTCAGAGGATGAAATAGTTTTAGCAGAATTTTCCATATTTAGACTCAGACACTTCCTTTTTAAAATTTGTATATAATAAATCAAAGACTAAAATTAATTATCTGGATCTAATTTTGTATAAAGACATGGAAAACAGGAAATTCTGTTCCTCAATATTATAATATTATAAGCATACTTATTCCAATACCTACCTATATTTTTCTAGTAACCACCCCACAGAAAAAGAACCTAATAAAAGGTAAATGATTATATTATCAAGGCTAGTGAGTGAAGACCAAGTGTTCTTGGAAGAGCTTCCTAAAATGAATATTTATTGTAAGGCATTATCCACACAAAGTCATAGAATAGGTATCTATGGAAATAGTGGAATGTAGGAATAAAGAACTTCCTCTTTACTAAGTAACACTGAAGTTATTCCAAGGGCACAAAATAAAAAAAAATCTAACACTATGGTTGTTCCAGGTATGCATAGTAGGGCAAATTCTACAATAACAGAAATTATTAGAAAAAAATGGAAGAATGCAGTGATAAGAGATGCTGGCTATAGGATTTTAGGAACAAGCCCTAGATTTGTCTATAAGTGAGTCATGTATTTGAAAAGGATCTTTGAAAAGAAGAAAGAACATACTTTAATGGCTCCCAATGTGGGTGTCTAAGTATAGTGCATGTAAATATTGCAAGCATATTCATGAAGTGTGGTGCATGTAAAGATTACAAAACAAATATATTCATGGAGGCACATATGTAATTGCAGCCTACCATCCACAGACTATATTCAGTCTTGAAGCATGTAATTGTAAGAGTAAAGCCATAGTTTACTTAGCAAGTAGCCTCTCCTGTGATGCCTTCTATGTGGATAAAACAAAGAGGCAGTTCAGCCAAAGTATATATGAGCACTAGAATGATATAAAAAAGAGATTTATTAGTAATGTACTTCATAAACATTCCACTCGATGTGACAACTTTAAAATATTTTTTTCTTTTAGTATAAAACTGATATTTTTCTAGGGAATGGAGTTGGAAAAACACATTAGAATATAAGGAACTAAGGTGGCAGCTACTCTTGAATGCAACCCAGCCTCCTGGCATTAATGATGCAATATTTAATGCCAGTGTTTTGAGGCACAAGTTGTAAAAAAAAGGTGCTTGATCTAGTTTGTTTTCCAAAGATAAACAGGCTCAGCCTAGGCTAGTGTTTGAATAGGTAACTGTTTTGAAATGTCAGTTTATTATTCTTGTAAGAAAAAAGTTATTTTTTATATGCATACATTTTCTTTCATTATATAATACTTTATCATTACAATCTATTTTAATATAATTCAAAGGAGCTTTTGATACATACTTGTGTATTTTTATTGATATTTACACCCATGAGAGACTGAATATATATGCATAGTTTGTTAAAGTGTTTAAACATGTGTGCATCTTTAAAAAGGAGATATTAGCTGTCATGTGATTATTTGAAATGATTTAGACTGAGCTCTTGGTGCTGTTTTTAACAGACTCTGATTAAGTCTGATTAAACTTGTATATAGATGAAAGTGCTTAATCATAATAAAACATATTTTTTCTTGGGTTATCTTGGTGAACCTCATCTTGTCAGCATACATGGTCTATTTTTGGGTTCCTGGTTAACTTGTCGAGTTGTGGAACAAACATTTGCTGCCGATTTGTCAGCAAGTGAAGAAATATCCATCCATGCATGCAATGGATAGTAGTAAAAATGGTACAAAAAGGTTGTGGAAAACATGCACTCAATCTGAGCTATACTGTTTTGTTTTTTCCTCACAGTTATGAATACTATCTATATTTGCATAGTAATAGCAGTTATCTCAAGTATGTTATCCTTAGCATTATAGGGAAGGTGGCATGTAGAAATTGCAATGATTTGATATGTGTGACAGTGAAGCTATCACTGTGGGGTATAACAGCCTTGAGTAAATGAAAAGTGTTTGCAAACAATTATGAAAATGAAGAAATATGTTCATAGTTGCATTAATATTACCAACATGGACTGTAACAGTGTTGAGCTGGGGTCTGTGCAAGCAATGATTTATAGATAAAAATATAATAAAAGAAGTCATAAAAGATACACAAATCCAGGCTTATAACTATTTGCTTTAAGTGTACTGCAACTTTTTAACTATTAACAGTATCCTAATATCAGTACTAGTATTTCATGAATAATATAGATCATGTAATAGAGAAAAATAAGATCTATAAGTTGACATGGTTGATAGGCAAGAGCAGTGAGAACAGCATTGTTGTTTGTAAAAATGTTGCAAAACATTTTAAATATTTACATTAATAATGCAAAAGGACTGCGGTGGTGGTGCTGCGGTAGCGTTGTCACCTCACAGTTAGACGTTGTCCGTTCGAGTCTTAGTTAGAGCGTCTTCTGTGTGGCAACATGCGTGAATGGGCGATCCTTCATTGAAGGTTGTGCGTTAGGCCCGGCAAGCCAGCACTTAAAACTCTACTGTCAATCATTAGTGGACTGGAGTTCCGCTGTGGCGACCCCTAACCGGGAAAAGCCGAAAGACACAAACAAACATTAATAATGCAAAAAAATGGTGTGATGCTGTCAAGATGAGGCACATAGACAAACAGCAGGTGTTAAACAAATGAGAAAATAAGTTGGGTAAGTTAAACACAACCAGATATATAGCTGTTTATTGACAGTAAGCTTATTAGTGACTTATGAAGTGTAAGTAATGTATTCAACAGCCCATCTACCTCACCTGATGGCAGCATAGGTGGATGTAAAGGATCCCATGGCATTTACTGTAAAGACTAGGGAAACTCTATTAATACACATAAGGCATACAACTGTAACTCAACATCTGTGTGTATAGCAGATAAGAATTTCATTAGTAAATCGAAATGCATAATAAATCAGTTGAAATTATTCCCCAACCTTTTTTCCATAACCACTTTAATTTCCCCAATAAAAAATCACAATTCAATATATTATTGTATTAAAGGTGCTTACATCTTGTGACCCATGTAATCAAGTATCATTATAATCAAGTTATCAATGAAT
Source organism: Protopterus annectens (assembly GCF_019279795.1). Taxonomy (NCBI): domain Eukaryota; kingdom Metazoa; phylum Chordata; order Ceratodontiformes; family Protopteridae; genus Protopterus; species Protopterus annectens. The sequence continues at coordinate 702,284,174 of NC_056739.1, forward strand.
TATCATTCAGTCTTACATAATTGGTAATACATCAAAATATGCAAATCAAACACTGCAATCAGCTTCTTGCAGTCTTTCACATGAAAGTAATGCATGTTGCATTGTTTCCTTAGTTTGTCAAAGCTGATAAAATCTTTCAATAACAGATTTATATTTCATATGCCCTTTCGCAGGCAATTTTCTTAAGAGCAACCACCAAAGAAAATCCTACACTTCTGGTACATGATGTCTAACATTTCTCTCATGTATGCTTACTTAACATGTATCCTTCAACATTTCCTGTGGTTTCTCACAAAAATAAGTAGCCATCATTTTTCATACCATAAAGCTCTGCAAGGTAATTCATTCAGTAACTGTAATTTTCATACTTTGATTTTGTCTGCATATTCAGAAAAAGATGTAAACAGTTATTAATGTCACTTTCTCATAATAAAACTTTATTTTCCTTCTGTTATCCCACTATGCCATGCTCTTTATTCTGTATATTTTAATAATATTACGTGTACGTAAATAAGCACGTAATACATGCTGATATTAATTCTTAATGCACCATCCTGTGTCATACAGTATAATGCATATCTTTTTATGGGATTTAATATGCTGCCCCAAATAAACTCAAAAATACTTCTACTAGTAATTTTTTTTTATTTTTTTGGAAATACATTTACAAAATAACACAAGTTGCTAAGAATTATAGTATTCAACACATGATTTTTTTCTTAAGTGATAATTTAAAAACTCTCAATTTTTTAAATATTTTAATCATATTATATTAATAATGGCATCCTATTTCTCATTGTGTACATGATCATCCTCAAAAAATATCCCTAAAATTTCAATGCCAGGTAGATCAATAGGAAATGTCATCATATAATATATCCATATCTTTATATTTTGTAAGCAGAAAAATAATACATTTAATTTTTATGTTTAAAACACCCATGTATGATAAGCCTAAAGATACAAACTGACCCAATAAAAATTCTAATCTTGCATAATGATAACTTGCTGTGCCATCAAAATACTGATAGATAAAACCAGTCAAAACAGTAAGCCACTCAATGAGTACCCTTGCTTAACTCTTCTTCTAAGCAAAATGTCTTTCCAAAACTAACAATTCACTAAGAGGTGTATGTTGGAGTAAGAATAGATATGATACAGTGCATTTTTACTCCTATTACAAATCTAGGAGTTCATGGTGTTGATGGAGGCCTTCCAGGATTAACCCATTCTCTGCATCAGTGAAAGCTGCATAGCGTCTTGCATACATGTTTCCTGAAAGACAACAACATGGGAACACATGTCAGGATCGCATACATGGAAATCCACTATGTAGAGATACAGCAAGGACAGAATGGTTGGCAGTATCCACTCCTTGATCACACATGTCATATTTCACATTGGGCAAACATACTAAGTATGTGGATATAAGTAGGATACTAGTGATAATCAGGTATTTTCATGTGTGCCATGACAGATACTGCTGTATGATCATACAGTTGACACTGCAGTCTATTGTAGTGTGTCCCCAAGGAGCAACCCCCCCCCGATAATATGTCAAAGCAACTGTGCCAAACAAATAGCAGTGTGCTATTAAAACCACTATAAAGGGAGAGTCCCACGAGCCCAGTGTGCCACATTGACAATATACATTCCACCCTTGATGTATTGCACATCCTCTGTAGGTGTAACAAATCTGGAGATCATTGAAATGTCATGATCACAGTTCTAAGAAAGGCTTAATGCTATAATCCCTATGCCCTGTAATTATAGTCACACATCTGCATCCTGTTGTAAACAAAATGGTTACATATCTGATGGACTACAGTATTCCTCTGCTATGTGCTGATAGTTAATATTTTGCAAACGTGTTCTATGTGAGGAAAGTCTCATTGAGAATGGCTCCCCATAGCCAGCTGCTTGCCTTTTTAACATGCTTCTCAACAGCAGATGATTGCCTCTTAACCAATCTGTGGTTCTGAAATGCTAATTGCAGCCAACACAGCTGATTTGTACTATCATCAGCCAATGACATGCAACCAATGTACAATATATATAGCCTTCATGTAAATTAGGGGCCCTTTCTGATATGTTGTGCTGGACATTAATGGGATAAGGAGACTATAATCGCAGAGGGTAGGTCTGTAGCAGCAACATTTAAATAGAGATATGTGTACTACCAGCTGCAGCTGCTACTGCAGGTAATAGACAAAGGCAGAGAGTGTGAACACTTTGGAGGACAAAATAAAACAGTGACAAGACAAAGGCTGCAGTCTCCAAGTTAAAAAAACTTTACTAGTGCACATAACACAAGCGCTTTCACTGGTTTGCTTCATCAGGTGTAATAGAGACACTACAAAACACACACCTTAAATACACCTCCCTATCACATGTTAAAATCAATTAGCATTCATTTCAGAAATATTTAAAGGTAAAATGCACAAACTAAAAAACATGTATAACAAGCATAGACATATTAATATCATGAACATATTATCAAACATTTAATACATATATACAATTTATTCATATAATATAATATATCATCTCCTAATGGGTTTGGACTTTAATTTAGGTCTGAGGGGGATGCATTCATTTAACCCATTCCCTGCATCACCCCTCATCCTAACTATCCACGTAGATTCAAGTTCCTCTGTTCTCTTATGTATATCCCCCTGCCTAGCATTCACATATACCCTACCTATGGCTAAAAATTTAAAAGCATGTGTTACATCTGTATTTAAAACATACTTCACAAGGACATCCTGATCAATGTAAAACAGTGAAAGTGCTTGTGTTATGTGCACTAGTAAAGTTTTTTAACTTGGAGACTGCAGTCTTTGTCGTGTCACTGTTTTATTTTAACAACTTTTTCGACATTTTGGACACGCTGTTTGAGTTTTTGGTGGTCCTATTTTTGTATCTACTTTTGTTCAATTTTGTTGCCACCAAGCTCAACTTTTTGGCTGAGAAAGGAGTTGATGCAGGAATTGTTGAACTAGACCATGATGGGACTGTTTATGTTGGTAAGAAGCCTAAACGTTTTCTGCAAGCTCTGTCTGTGAAGACTAATCCATTGATAAACTGTGTTGGTGTTGGTGATGAGGAAGCTGACGAATCAGTGGATATCATTCATTTGAAAACACAATTATTCTTCTTGGAGAAAGATTTGTATAAATTAAAATGGAGTCAGTTTGTAGTTCCACCTTGAAGCATGTCTAGATGAAGGCATTGTACCAAGGGGTCTGAGAATTTTGAAAATGCCGTCTTATATTAATGTAGATAATGTTTTGCTGCTTGAATGGCAAAAAGTGAATTTGCAAGCCAGCTTCAGTTATCTGAAATTGTTAATTGATGCTTCTGACAGAGAGACTGAAGTGTTAATTAAATCTATCAGTTCTAAACATGCTGAATTGATACAATGTTATACTGAAGCTGTTCTCGAACCTTTTCTCACTGACCTACTTCATGAACTTAGGGTCTATGAGAATAAGTTGCAGAAAACAAAGATTTCTAAAATTTGCTGTGACTAGAAATATTTTCTCTCTGGTAATGTCTTCACTTGGCCAAAGGATGCAGGCCCAGCCACCAATGAGACTTCCGTACAAAAAACTTCTACTGTTGGCAAGGCAACCACACAAGTATTGGATGATTTGGGTATACACGCGAGAAATGAGGATACATCTAATGGTGATTTGGGCTTTTGTAGTGACAAAGTACAACTGAATCCCGTTTCTATTGCAAAGGAAGCTGGTGCATGCAAGAAAGTGTTTGTCACTACAGCTCAGGTACATCATGATCCTGAAACTTGGTGTAAGCGTAATGATGATGGTGTGAATGTGATGAATGCTGCAGTTGTCCCTTTAGGTTCATACCAATTACAGTTTCCACTACCAATAAGGGACCAGCATTTGAATTCAGTGAAGGAGCGAGGACGGAGTCGGAGCAGGAATCCGAACAAACGAAAAAGGGAAGGTACTGTATCACAGATGAACACTATAAAACAAGCCTTTTCACAAGTGAAAATGGTTTAGTTTATAACCTTTCGCAGATTGCTTTAACTGAATCAGAGTTAAGTGTATTGCAGAAGGACTTATTGATTTTGCCCTCTGAAATCTCTGACTATATGGATGTAATATTTGATATCAAGCTGTTTTCTAGAAATTCAATGTTGAAATGTTTGTATGACAAGCATACTATGAATAATAATGATGGTTCTGATGTTAATAAGATGATTTTTAAGAGACCAAGTACTTTTATTCCAAAAATGAACTCTCTGATAACAGCCTTTGAAAAACTATGTATACAAGATGTTTATGACTTGAAATTTAAATAAAGTAATAATCAATATCAGATGAGACCTTCCAATCTTAATAAGGAAGAGAGGGATGCATTAAGAAATTTAGAGTTGAATCCTAGTATTATTATCCGACCAGCCAATAAGGGGGGGGGGGTCCTTTGGTGGTTTTGGACAGGGCTTGGTATATGTGTAAGATGTTTGAAATGTTGGAAGATACTGCATTTTATGAAAAAATCACTGAAGTGCAATTGAATAACTTTAGCTATGATGTACATGTGCTTTTGAACTGCTTGTTGGATTTGAAATTGATTGATGAAAGTCTTTATTCATATTTTGTGATAAGCAAGCCTATGATACCTATGATACAAAGCCTGCCTAAACTCCATAAAGATAGTTCAAATCCTCCTCTTGGACTTATAGTTTCGGGCAGGAATTGGAGCACCGTGACTATCTTTGTGTATGTTGAAAAAAATTTAAGACCAATTTTCATGGGTTGACACATGTTCTAAGAGATACTAAGCATTTTTTACAAGATTTATATGGCTGTATAGAAGAAACTAGTGCAAATGTAATTTTTGTTACAATGGACGTAGTGTCCCTGTTCACTGTTATACCTAATTCTGTGGGTACACAGAGTGCACAGAGGTTTTTAGAAGCACACTCGGATTATAATAGGTCCAAAATTTGTTTATTGATTAAGCTTTTAGAGAGAGTTTTGGAGCACAATGTATTTGTTTTTGACAAACAGTATTATAAACAGTGCAATGACATAGCTATGGGCACAGCTTGTGCCAATAGCTACGCCAATGCAGTGATGGTCGACTGAGAATTGGGAAATGTGTTGTATGGACCTTATTCTGGACAAATCTTGCTTTACAGGAGGTTTGTCAATGATCTTTTCATTTTATGGGGAGGTTCTTATCGAATGTTAGATGAATGTTCATGAATGACTCCACAAGTTTTTTGAAGTTTACCCACAAATGTTCTGATTTGGAGACAGATTTTTTTAGACACCACAGTGATTAAGAGTAATATAGGGCAGGTATATTCCAAGTTACATAGGAAGGACTGCTGTGTTAATCACTTATTACATAGAGAGAGTTCACATTCCCCTCATATTTTTAAAAATGTTGTTCGTAACCAGATGTACAGAGCCTCTAGATTAAATGCTAGGGATGAAGACTTTACAGATCCGGTGAACCATGCAGCAAATAATCTAAGAGAGAGAGGTTAAGATGATCAGATGATTACCTTGAATGTGCAGGATGTGGCGAACAGAAGGGATACTACTGCAAAACTTTTTTACCTGCAGTAGAAGGGGTAACTAATACCAGTAAAAGAATGGCTAAAGCAGTGACCAAGCTCAAGGTCCCTTTGTGTTATACTAGAGATGTACAAAACTACACCAGTATTATTAGGAAGCATTGGAGTATATTGACCACTGACCCTGAATTAATGCATTTTATAGATGCTACACCAACGTTTATTTATAGGAATAGTAAGTCTATAAAAAGGAAGCTATGTTATCCACATAATGAACTAATGATAGTGATTTGAGTGATACACGGCCTTGTGGGAAGTGTAACTACTGTCATTATTTAGACACCAGTGTTGTTTTCCTGCATCCTGATTAATGTAAAACTTATATTTTTAATGTCTTGGCAAATTGTGAAACAGAACATATAGTACACCTTGCTCATTGCACATTATGTGAAAAGTTTTATATTGGTAAAACTGATAGATTTTTTAAGGAACGCATAAGGGAGCATGTTTATCACATTAGTAAGGGAAGTAAAACTAATGCCCTTGCGAAGCCATAGGTAGGGTATATGAGAATGCTAGGCAGGGGGATATACATCAGAGAACAGAGAAACTTGAATCTACATGGCTAGTTAGGATGAGGGGTGATGCAGGGAATGGGTTAAATGAATGCATCCCCCTCAGACCTAAATTAAAGTCCAGACCTATTAGGAGATGATTTGTTGTTGTCTTTTTTAGGAACCAACAACATGGGAACACACATGTCAGGATCGCATACATGGAATCCACTATGTAGAGATACAGCAAGGACAGAATGGTTGGCAGTATCCACTCCTTGATCACACATGTCATATTTCACATTGGGCAAACATACTAAGTATGTGGATATAAGTAGGATACTAGTGATAATCAGGTATTTTCATGTGTGCCATGACAGATACTGCTGTATGATCATACAGTTGACACTGGAGTCTATTGTAGTGTGTCACCTAGACAACCCCGATAATATGTCAAAGCAACTGTGCCAAACAAATAGCAGTGTGCTATTAAACCACTATAAAGGAGAGTCCCACAGGCCCAGTGTGCCACATTGACAATATACATTCCACCCTTGATGTATTGCACATCCTCTGTAGGTGTAACAAATCTGGAGATCATTGAAATGTCATGATCACAGTTCTAAGAAAGGCTTAATGCTATAATCCCTATGCCCTGTAATTATAGTCACACATCTGCATCCTGTTGTAAACAAAATGGTTACATATCTGATGGACTACAGTATTCCTCTGCTATGTGCTGATAGTTAATATTTTGCAAACGTGTTCTATGTGAGGAAAGTCTCATTGAGAATGGCTCCCCATAGCCAGCTGCTTGCCTTTTTAACATGCTTCTCAACAGCAGATGATTGCCTCTTAACCAATCTGTGGTTCTGAAATGCTAATTGCAGCCAACACAGCTGATTTGTACTATCATCAGCCAATGACATGCAACCAATGTACAATATATATAGCCTTCATGTAAATTAGGGGCCCTTTCTGATATGTTGTGCTGGACATTAATGGGATAAGGAGACTATAATCGCAGAGGGTAGGTCTGTAGCAGCAACATTTAAATAGAGATATGTGTACTGCCAGCTGCAGCTGCTACTGCAGGTAATAGACAAAGGCAGAGAGTGTGAACACTTTGGAGGACAAAATAAAACAGTGACAAGACAAAGGCTGCAGTCTCCAAGTTAAAAAAACTTTACTAGTGCACATAACAGCGCTTTCACTGGTTTTTTCATCAGGTGTAATAGAGACACTACAAAACACACACCTTAAATACACCTCCCTATCACATGTTAAAATCAATTAGCATTCATTTCAGAAATATTTAAAGGTAAAATGCACAAACTAAAAAACATGTATAACAAGCATAGACATATTAATATCATGAACATATTATCAAACATTTAATACATATATACAATTTATTCATATAATATAATATATCATCTCCTAATGGGTTTGGACTTTAATTTAGGTCTGAGGGGGATGCATTCATTTAACCCATTCCCTGCATCACCCTCATCCTAACTATCCACGTAGATTCAAGTTCCTCTGTTCTCTTATGTATATCCCCTGCCTAGCATTCACATATACCCTACCTATGGCTAAAAATTTAAAAGCATGTGTTACATCTGTATTTAAAACATACTTCACAAGGACATCCTGATCAATGTAAAACAGTGAAAGTGCTTGTGTTATGTGCACTAGTAAAGTTTTTTAACTTGGAGACTGCAGTCTTTGTCGTGTCACTGTTTTATTTTAACAACTTTTTCGACATTTTGGACACGCTGTTTGAGTTTTTGGTGGTCCTATTTTTGTATCTACTTTTGTTCAATTTTGTTGCCACCAAGCTCAACTTTTTGGCTGAGAAAGGAGTTGATGCAGGAATTGTTGAACTAGACCATGATGGGACTGTTTATGTTGGTAAGAAGCCTAAACGTTTTCTGCAAGCTCTGTCTGTGAAGACTAATCCATTGATAAACTGTGTTGGTGTTGGTGATGAGGAAGCTGACGAATCAGTGGATATCATTCATTTGAAAACACAATTATTCTTCTTGGAGAAAGATTTGTATAAATTAAAATGGAGTCAGTTTCAGAAGTTCCACCTTGAAGCATGTCTAGCTGAAGGCATTGTACCAAGGGGTCTGAGAATTTTGAAAATGCCGTCTTATATTAATGTAGATAATGTTTTGCTGCTTGAATGGCAAAAAGTGAATTTGCAAGCCAGCTTCAGTTATCTGAAATTGTTAATTGATGCTTCTGACAGAGAGACTGAAGTGTTAATTAAATCTATCAATTCTAAACATGCTGAATTGATACAATGTTATACTGAAGCTGTTCTCGAACCTTTTCTCACTGACCTACTTCATGAACTTAGGGTCTATGAGAATAAGTTGCAGAAAACAAAGATTTCTAAAATTTGCTGTGACCGGAAATATTTTCTCTCTGGTAATGTCTTCACTTGGCCAAAGGATGCAGGCCCAGCCACCAATGAGACTTCCATACAAAAAACTTCTACTGTTGGCAAGGCAACCACGCAAGTATCGGATGATTTGGGTATACACGCGAGAAATGAGGATACATCTAATGGTGATTCGGGCTTTTGTAGTGACAAAGTACAACTGAATCCCGTTTCTATTGCAAAGGAAGCTGGTGCATGCAAGAAAGTGTTTGTCACTACAGCTCAGGTACATCATGATCCTGAAACTTGTAGTAAGAGTAATGATGATGGTGTGAATGTGATGAATGCTGCAGTTGTCCGTTTAGGTTCGTACCAATTACAGTTTCCACTACCAATAAGGGACCAGCATTTGAATTCAGTGAAGGAGCGAGGACGGAGTCAGAGCAGGAATCCGAACAAATGAAAAAGGGAAAGTACTGTATCACAGATGAACACTATAAAACAAGCCTTTTCACAGGTGAGAATGGTTTAGTTTATAACCTTTCGCAGGTTGCTTTAACTGAATCAGAGTTAAGTGTATTGCAGAAGGACTTATCGATTTTGCCCTCTGAAATCTCTGACTATACGGATGTAATATTTGATATCAAGCTGTTTTCTAGAAATTCAATGTTGAAATGTTTGTATGACAAGCATACTATGAATAATAATGATGGTTCTGATGTTAATAAGATGATTTTTAAGAGACCAAGTACTTTTATTCCAAAAATGAACTCTCGTATAACAGCCTTTGAAAAACTATGTATACAAGATGTTTATGACTTGAAATTTAAATAAAGTAATAATCAATATCAGATGAGGCCTTCCAATCTTAATAAGGAAGAGAGGGATGCATTAAGAAATTTAGAGTTGAATCCTAGTATTATTGTCCGACCAGCCAATAAGGGGGGGGTCCTTTGGTGGTTTTGGACAGGGCTTGGTATGTGTGTAAGATGTTTGAAATGTTGGAAGATACTGCATTTTATGAAAAAATCACTGAAGTGCAATTGAATAGCTTTAGCTATGATGTACATGTGCTTTTGAACTGCTTGTTGGATTTGAAATTGATTGACGAAAGTCTTTATTCATATTTTGTGATAAGCAAGCCTATGATACCTATGTTACAAGGCCTGCCTAAACTCCATGAAGATAGTTCAAATCCTCCTCTTAGACTTATAGTTTCGGGCAGGAATTGGAGCAACGAGACTATCTTTGTGTATGTTGAAAAAAATTTAAGGCCAATTTTCATGGGTTGACACATGCTCTAAGAGATACTAAGCATTTTTTACAAGATTTATATGGCTGTATAGAAGAAACTAGTGCTAATATAATGTTTGTTACAATGGACGTAGTGTCCCTGTTTACTGTTATACCTAATTCTGTGGGTACACAGACTGCACAGAGGTTTTTAGAAGCACACTCACATTATGATAGGTCCAAAATTTGTTTATTGATTAAGCTTTTAGAGAGAGTTTTGGAGCACAATGTATTTGTTTTTGACAAACAGTATTATAAACAGTGCAATGACATGGCAATGGGCACAGCTTGTGCCAATAGCTACGCCAATGCAGTGATGGTCGACTGAGAATTGGGAATTGTGTTGTATGGACCTTATTCTGGACAAATCTTGCTTTACAGGAGGTTTGTCAATGATCTTTTCATTTTATGGGGAGGTTCTTATCGAATGTTAGATGAATGTTCCTGAATGACTCCACAAGTTTTTTGAAGTTTACCCACAAATGTTCTGATTTGGAGACAGATTTTTTAGACACCACAGTGATTAAGAGTAATATAGGGCAGGTATATTCCAAGTTACATAGGAAGGACTGCTGTGTTAATCACTTATTACATAGAGAGAGTTCACATCCCCCTCATATTTTTAAAAATGTTGTTCGTAACCAGATGTACAGAGCCTCTAGATTAAATGCTAGGGACGAAGACTTTACAGATCAGGTGAAGCATGCAGTAAATAATCTAAGAGAGAGAGGTTACGATGATCAGATGATTACCTTGACTGTGTAGGATGTGGCGATCAGAAGGGATACTACTGCAAAACTTTTTTACCTGCAGTAGAAGGGGTAACTAATACCAGTAAAAGAATGGATAAAGCAGTGACCAAGCTCAAGGTCCCTTTGTGTTATACTAGAGATGTACAAAACTACACCAATATTATTAGGAAGCATTGTAGTATATTGACCACTGACCCTGAATTAATGCATTTTATAAAGGAATAGTAAGTCTATAAAAAGGAAGCTATGTTATCCACATAATGAAACTAATGATAGTGATTTGAGTGATACACGGCCTTGTGGGAAGTGTAACTACTGTCATTATTTAGACACCAGTGGTGTTTTCCTGCATCCTGATTAATGTAAAACTTATATTTTTAATGTCTTGGCAAATTGTGAAACAGAACATATAGTACACCTTGCTCATTGCACATTATGTGAAAAGTTTTATATTGGTAAAACTGATAGATTTTTTAAGGAATGCATAAGGGAGCATGTTTATCACATTAGTAAGGGAAGTAAAACTAATGCCCTTGCGAATCCATAGGTAGGGTATATGAGAATGCTAGGCAGGGGGATATACATCAGAGAACAGAGAAACTTGAATCTACATGGCTAATTAGGATGAGGGGTGATGCAGGGAATGGGTTAAATTAATGCATCCCCCTCAGACCTAAATTAAAGTCCAGACCTATTAGGGGATGATATGTTGTTGTCTTTCGGCTTTTTCCCAGTTAGGGGTCACCACAGTGGAACTCCAGTCTGCTAATGATTGGCAGTAGATTTTCATGGTGCTGAGTTGCCAGCTCGATGCCCAACCTTCAACGAAGGCACACCCCATTCACACATGTCTTTCGGAATGCCACTCGACCCGCAGGGAGGACATGCAGACTGCACACAGAAGGCACTCCTTGCACACTAGCTGAGAATCGAATGGGAGAACCTCTTGCTACCACTGCACCGCCATGGAAGTCAGGAGATGATATATTATATTATATGAATAAATTGTATATATGTATTAAATGTTTTGATAATATGTTCATTATATTAATATGTCTATGCTTGTTATACATGTTTTTTTAGTTTGTGTATTTTACCTTTAAATATTTCTGAAATGAATGCTAATTAATTTTAATATGTGATAGGGAGGTTTATTTAAGGTGTGTGTTTTGCAGTGTCTCTATTACACCTGATGAAGCAAAGCAGTGAAAGCGCTTGTGTTATGTGCACTAGTAAAGTTTTTTTAACTTGGAGACTGCAGCCTTTGTCATGTTACCAAGTTTTTCAACATTTTGGACACGCTGTTTGAGTTTTTGGTGGTCTTATTTTTGTATCTACTTTGGTGGACAACAAGCTGCAGGAGTAATTGTGGGAGCTGTGTCAGCCTTGTTGCATTGGCAGAGCTAGAGTGAGGGTACCCTTTCCAGTCCAGTTAAGGCATGTGTTTAGGGTAAGCATGTTAGGCAACAGTATCACAAACAGAGTACTAGACAGCATGTTTGTTGTGTCCTTGATCAACATGGGGCATACATATAAGAATATGTCCACTATTTGGGCAACTGTCAGGCCACGTGTTACAGTCTGGTAGTAATTTGGAGTGTGTATTAGGTCAGTCCTTGTTACAAGCAGGGACTTCAAATGTGTAGGTTACTTGTGTAGCTGTGCTAATCGGCACTGTGAGGTTGAAAGGATTGTGTGGTGCGCTCCAATAATAGTGGCCCTCATTTGCAGTACCTGAAATGAATTTCGCTGTGACTACATATTAATGCATGACGTGACACTTTATACACATATAGTTTTGCTATAGAGATATGTGAAGTGTGTTCCTATTGGCACACCTGTGACTTCCATCAGTGAAAAGCAGTTATTTCATTTGAAATGTATTGTGTGGATAAAGAGCGCATGACTCAGTCATTAATTGCTGGCTTCACAATATTGCAATTTCACTGCTACACATCACTGGATTTGAACTGAGGACTGTGTATGGCAAAATGTACTGCATGCAATGCATTTAACAGGCTGAGCTCCTGAGTCATTACAGCAGATGTATTTGCAAGATGTATATGCACACATACAGACTGTGACAGATGTTTTTACATCCATCAGTATGTGCATGGCTTTATATGGATGTATTTCTGCACCAGAGTCCCAGTTGAGCACGTATTTTGCCATTAATGCCTTAGCAGGTGTATTTCTACATGTTGCTGATAAAAGGGTAAATTTACTTGCTGTCACAGGCCTTACCTGCATCCATTATTATGTGTTTGGCTTTCTAGTGGTATAGTCTTGCACCAGAAACCAAGGTACACTCCTATTTTTTCCATTACTTTTTAATCAACTTTGCTCAACACAAAGGGATGTGCAGTTTAGCTGAAACACGCTTACTGATTGTAACTGGCAATTTCTATGTTTTGTTTAAACCACCTGTTGTCATTAACAGCTGTGTGGTGTAGCAAATTAATGCAGTGGTGTGCAGGTGCGATGGTCTTGAGTTCAAAATATGGGACAGGTGTTTATTTTGTATGTGCTGATAAACTGAAAACACATATATTCAATATAGCTCTATTTAGCTGAGCTTAGTGAAGCTGAGTGATGTGTTGTACAGTGTCGCACTAACAAAAAAGAAAAGAAAATTGGGGAGATAGGGAAGTGGGGAAATGGGGTGCAAGCAGGGGGAAAAACATAGTGAAAGGCAGGTAGAGATGTGCAGGAAGGGTTTAGGAAAGAACCATAGCTATCCATTTCTTGTACAGCAACAACTATGCACTTTGACAGAATTTGTACATGGCTTTGGATGCTCACCCCCAGAGAGAAGGATGAGGACAACCTAACTGCGTTGTCAAGCCAATTGAACCAAATTACGTGTGTCCAGTGGACAAGTGTGCAAAATGGAGAGCTAAGCATGGGACGATATTGTTTTTAGGACAGGTGCCCATTTTTGATTTAAGGTGAGAGTGGAATGTTGGGGAAGGGCCATAAGTAAGTATGGGGGAGGTAAGTTGGGCAGGTGAGGATGTATTTGCAGATAGACAAGACAAACAAGACAGCAGACAGGGGAGGTGTGTAACACATGAGGGGCGAACACCTTGGATGGGGAGGGTGTTGTGGAATCTCAGTCCCATATGCCTCCACAAGGTAGCAACATGACTTAAATCCCCACCATGGGAATGTCAGAACTGCTGCATCACTACCCTGGGGTGACAGTGGTGGAGGCTGAGCACCAGTGTGAGGCTGCCCCACTAGGTTGGCCAGCATGCCCTCCATCCAGCATAGATAGTGTCCAAATGTATGGTACACAATCCTTCACACCAAAACTGCAGCTCAACACGGGTGACAATTCCTCCTCCACCATTGCTCCCAGAGAGGGAGCCAGCCCCATCCCATGGGACAGAACTGCCCAACACCACAGGTAGTGCAGAGGCAGCAGATCTGGGTCCCAGACGTGCTACGACCCGGTGCCACGGTTGGAGGAGGTAAGGTAGGTAGATCAGCAGGAACCAGCCTACCTTGACGTGCTGTGGTAAATGAGTTATAGCATTAAGTTACGGTTAGTAATAACCAAACTATTGTTAGTATTAACAGAATGGAACATAATATTTATTAATCCAAATATATATTAATGTATATTATGTGTAACATAACATTAAGTAGCATAACAGTCTGTATGTTAACAGAAAGCCAGTATGAATTAAACAATAAGGAGAACAAAACAGTTAGTTTAACAAAATATGTTAATATTAAATCATAATAATAAACAATAATACATAAATGAAGATAGGGTGTGGGGAAAGAGAGAGAAACATTCCATTAGTGACATTGCAGATGATATCTCTGAAAACACTAGTAATACATAATTCTACAGGTGTGTAGTGTCAGTTGTGAGTATAGTGACTACAATTCCCCCATAGGTGATGTAGCATGTACATATACCTCTTAAGGTGATGGCATGGGACAGTATGTGCCAAGCACTAACAAATGCAGATACACAACTACACAGAATAGTTTCACATAATGTGGACTTATATAATTACCAAGGTGTTCTGTAAACAGGTTTGGTAATACAATGCATTCCAAATAATCATTTATCTGGTAATTATGTGACAGACAGATTAGGCAGTTTTAATTACATTACGAGAAATTGTGACACTTGAGAGTATATTTTGTACAGTAAGTAAATTAGATAGCCATCATGCCTTAGTTGGCAGGCATGGGAGTAGACCCCAATAGCTGTGACTGCAGGGGACATCTGAAAATAATATAACAATTAACTGCAGCAACTTAGTACAGACATGCAATGAATATAGCCCTACTGCAAATATTAAAACAGATTTATTTAGGAAACCACAGTGCCGCTTCACACTTTATTGTTATTGTTGATAATTCTCTGTGAAATCTACACACAATATCTGTTTATAACGTGGGCAACCTTAAACATATACCTTTTGTTCATGGAGTGGGAGAAAATGAGAGCATTGTGTGACTGAAATTGGCCTGGAGACAACCTTGAACCATGCTATGAGTTGAACAATACATTTTACAGGACATTCCTTTTTCTTTCTAGAGCTATTACAGTGTTATACTTGCCTGCAGTGACAGTAGAATACACATGCAATTGGTGTTGCTGATAATTCTTTGTGAAGTCCACACACAATATCTGCCCTCACCCATATACCTTTTTTACCTGTATTAGGAGGAACAGAGGGCATTATGTGACTGAAATTGGCCTGGAGACAGCCATAGACCATACTATGAGTTCAGCAGTACACTTGACTGCAGCAACCTTACCATAGACATGGAATGCATACAGCTCTCCTGCAATTATAAACAATTATAAATCGTAATAAAATACTCCACATGGAATAAATTGTGCTGGAATCCAATAAACACAATAGTAAAACATTTTCTCGGCCACAGAAACAGAGCAGACTGTATGAAACATAATAAACATGAGAAATGAAACAGCAAAATATAAAACTCAGAAGCATTAATAAAATAAAGTAAAAATACAAATGCAAGCACAGTGGGTAAGCACTTTCACACCAAGAGGTGCTTCTTCAGACCCTAATACGATTGACCAAGTTAGCATATTTAACAAAAAAAATAACCAATAGCAAAATACAACCAATTAAAACAATTAACTAAAAACAATTACTTAAATAAATCTCTTGATGCCAAGATGGGTTTTAAAGAGACCCTGTCATTAAGGCCAGGCTGCTTATCAGCCTGGAGCTGAATAATCCATTACAGTTCCCTGGTCTCAGTAAAAGTTCTAAAGTCACCCATCCATTCACTATAATGAACCTCCTTCATAGCCATAAAGGTAAAACTATGTGAGCAACCAAAATCAATCACATGTCTTGCAAGTGCATTACCACTATCCTTGGTTCATATACAGTAAATATGTTCCCTAATCCTTTCAAATAACATCCAGTTGGTCTTCCCAATATAATAACATGTAGAGCCCTTACATAACGCTAAATAAATAATATTCCTAGTTCTAGAATTCACCCTAACCTTAAAATTAAATGATATACCAGACCTAGGGTGCACAAACTCATTGGATCTATTTACATAGGTGCACAAATTGCATCTATGACATGGAAATGTGCCAGTTCTACTACAGGAGTCAACAGCTCTTAAAGGGGTGGAGCAACTAGTCCTATAACAAAGTTGTCTCTTAAGAGACGGCTTATTCTTATAACTAAACTGTGGTCTGTCACCAACTAAATTTCTAATAGAACACAGCAACGCAAAGAATATAAAACTTGCCAACAACTGGTACAGATCCAATAAGGGGGACATAATAAGGTTATTGAATTTGTAGATGATTTACAACATAACCCTTATAATCTTGCTTTTGATGGATTACAGCAAGGTAACAGGGTTAGGGTACCTGTCAAATTTTCGAACGCTCAAAATTTCGAACGTTACATGGTCGAGACCAAATGTTCGAAATTTTGAGTGCTCGAAGATAGACTTTTAATGGCACCGTATGGTGCAGATAGTGAGAATTTCCCTTTTCTGCACTGAAGTGCGGTCTCTGAGTTGGTATATTTAAGTAGGGGGGGTGGGGGCACTGGGGGGCTTGCCCCCTGCCTACACTGTTAAAGTGTTTTTTTTCTGTGTTTTTTTTTTTTTTTTTTTTTTTTTTATGTTGGAACATCCAAATGTCGAACATCTGGTCTTGACCATGTAATGTTTGACATTTTGGATGTTCAAACATTTAACATAGACCCCAGGGTTACATATTTGGATCTAATACTGGAGGGCAAGGAAAATGATACCATTTTTTCTGGAATACACAGAAAATTTATGGATGGAAGCCAGTATCTCCTTGCCTCCAGTTGTCACCCCCCCCCCATATTTAATATCATCACTCCGCTGTGGGGAATTTCTAAAGCTGTCCAGAATTTGCAATAATGAAGAGAATCTGTATTGGAAGATTGAACAGTCGGAAGAATAATGAGTTACCAGCGGAGAAAGCTACTGCAGGTACACAGAATAATTTTGACAATAACAAAAAGTTGAAAAAAGGAAAGATGTATCTTGTGTCTGTTTACAATATTAAGAGTGCTGAGATTCTGGATATGATTAGGTATTACTGGAATTTTTTACGAAAAGGTAAAGTTTTTGGAAATATATTACCTATACATCTTTCCATCTCTTATAAAAAGGATAAAAATGTAAAAGATATGCTTGTACATGGAAGGTTTGTTCTTCCAAGTGTAAATATGAGCATTTCTCCTAAACATATGGGTACTATAAGTTGTACGAATTGCTCAGTTTGTCAACATACTGTGAGCTCCTTAATGGTGTTAAGTTTACACCTAGAGGTACATTTTCATGCAACAGTAAAGGGATAGTTTATGTTCTAAAATGTCCCTGTGATTTATTCTATATCAAGGAAACTAAAAGAACTTTCAGGGTTAGAGTGATACAACACATCAGAGACATCAAAAATCAAAGAGAGGAAAAAAACTATTGCACATTTTAAAGCTAAGCACAACGGCAATTTTTTATTGTTAAAGGCTAATATTTTAGAACAAATTAAAATTTTGAATGGAAATGAAATTTTATTGAAAGAGAAGCTTTTGTACAAGGAATCTGTATATATTTTAAAGTATAATACATTGGTCACTTTAGGGCTTAATGGTGAAGTGAACTGAAGATGTCTGATTTAAGTGCTGTAATTATATAATTAAAGTCTTGATTGCTGAGTGTGGGGAAGGCTTTTGCATATAAGATGATGTCAGTATGTATTTTTTATACTCCTTGAAGGTGCTTACACAGAGGCGCCAGAGAAAATAAAGTGTTTGTGGATTTACATCTTTGCAGCTTGTGGTTTCTACACTTACTGGATCTGTACCAGTTGTTGAAAAATTTCTAATAGACTCTTCTGTCATCAGAATTGACCAATTAGATTTATTCAAATCACATATAGCATTTATATCACTAGCATAAATAACCGTTATAGGGACTGACACATCATGTCATCCTGATTTAAATACATTATTCACTGTATGACCATTTCTGGCCTCTGAGAAATAGGGTGAAGCCTTCCCTGATCTCAAAGACATAACTTTTCTGGACATGTTGTCTACCTCATTATGTTTATAACCCCTACATAGAAGATCTCCCTTCAAAGTAGTCAAATCATTGACAAAACCAGTTTGTGTATTATTAGGTCTAGAAATACGCATAGCTTGATCTTTCATAATTTTCCTATAAACAAAAGGTGGATGCATACTATTACACTGTAATATGGTGTTTTCCCAACAGGATTTCCTGTGTAAACCAGTGAAAAAAACACCCTCATTATCTTTTGAGACATAAACATCTAAAAATGTAATCCTTTCTCTGGATCCTATCATACTTTCAGATCCCAAATGGAGGCCTACAAAGCCAAAGGAGGTGGAGTTTCAATATTTATCAAAGACATACACATCTCCAGGCTGGTCAAATGGTATGACGTACAGGACACACTCCAAGTGCAGTTAACTGTTGACAAAACACCTATTCAAATAATAGCTAGCTACAGACCCCCAATCATGACTCAGGATGCCCACTCCACCTATCTGGACTTACTTGAATCCATCAAGATTCTACCCTCTACCCTAATCCTGGGTGACTTTAACTACCCAATCATAGAGTGAAAGACCTATTCTAGCCCAAACATGAACTCCCAGAGATTCCTCAACTTTGTCAATGCCAATGCATTGGATCAGCTGGTCGACATGCCTACGAGAGGTGAAAATATCCTGGACTTGGTCCTAACCAACATGAATAGCCACTGTAGTACTCCTACAGTGTCATCCTTCCTGGTAAGATCCGACCATAAAGCTATCACATTTGAAGTCACCATCTCCCATGACTCCCCCGCCCCTGTCAGGGTCAAATGAAAAAACTTTTCCAAAGCTGACTGCAATCTCCTCAGAGCAGGTATAAGCAGCTTCACAGCCACCATCCCTTCAGTTGGCACTAGCACTAATGTCCAAGCCCACACCAAAAAAACTGTATGAGCTCCTACATAGCTGCATGGACTCAGCAATACCTGACAGGATCAAATCATCTTCCTCATGGAAGAATAAACCTGTCTGATGGGCAGCAGCAATTAACAAACTCTATAATAAAAAGATAAAATTACTGTCCAGGGTCAAGAAGGAGCAGGTGCCAAGTTGGACACAATCTCTCCTTTGTCCAATAAAGCTAACTTCGAGTCTAAATTGTCCACATCCACCAAGGACAATCACAAGGCCTTCTTCACATGTGTCTGCAATCTCAAAGGCAACAGCCAAATCTGCTCTGAACTGGTGGTCAATAATACCACATACACAAATGTCATAGATATAGCCAACCTACTGACAGACAGGTTCAATGAAAACTTCTCCCTCCTGTTCTCCCCATCAGTAAACCAGGACATCCCCAGCACCTGCCCCTCTTCCCCTCATCACCAGGGAGCAGGTCCTTAATGTCCTCCCAAAGGCAAAAAATACAGTCTCCATGGGACCCGATAACATCCCTGGCTGTATCCTACATGAACTCAGGCATGAGCTGTCAGCTCCATTAGACACCCTATGCAACCAAAGCCTGAGCACCGGCTTCATCCCAGCTGAATAAAGGACAGCCACTGGCATCCCTCTATACAAAGGTGGAGCATCCACTGACCCAGGCAATTATAGGCCCATCAGCCTAACTAGCCTGATCTGCAAGGCCATGGAATGCATTATCATGGACCTTATAAACGAGGACATTGGCAACCTCCAAATGCTTGACCCCATGCAGTTTGGTTTTGTCAAAAGGAGATCATGCCTGTTAAACTTGGTCGACTTCTTTGCCTGCGTTGTACAGAAGGCTTTCTACATGGCCCACCTCATAAATAAGGGCATTTCTTCCAGGAACAAGGAGGTCATAACATCCCTGTACTCCTCCCTTATCAGATCCATTATCGAGTACAATGCCCCCTTTAGCATGTACCTTGCCAAGCACATGCAACAGTTGGAGAGACCACAGAGGTTCCTGACCAGACAAATCCAGGGTCTCAAACACTTATCCTGTACAGATAGGGTAAAAACCCTGTCTCTCTACTCAGCCTCATACAGACTGCTCAGAGGTGACCTGTGTCTGGCAGACAAGGCCATTTCAGACCCAGCCTTGTTCGAGTTGCGGCATATCAGTAAGACAAACTCCACTCAAGCAAACCGCACACAAGGCCTTAACCTGGTCTGTGACATTAATAAAACTTGGTGGGATAAATTTGTGTCCCAAATAGTTCCCCATCTGTGGAATAGACTCCCTCTCCATGTCAAGCCGAGTAGCTCTCTAGCCCTCTTTAAGAGGAACCTAGATGACTGGATGGGAAACAGAAAATACACCCCTGGGATCCCACCTGTGCCCCTGCTAGACAGGGGAAACAGGTGCTGACTTTGAGGGAACATGGGCAAAATTCTTGGCTAGGCTTGTAAGAGCCTCCGGGCTAATAGCCTAGTATCATCATTTTGAACCTATGAAACTATGAACCGTGACTAGTAAATCTCAAAAAAAGAAGTGGCAGTGCATAAATAAGATATAAAAGAATACAGTTGATCTTCCGTGCCTATCCAAAGCAAATATATGTCGTCCACAAACCTCTTATAAAAGGCAATGTATGTGACAAATCTATTATTCTTCAACAATTGTTGCTGTTCCCATAAAGCTAAGACTATATTGGCATAGCTATTGGCACATTGAGTGCCAATAGCTATGCCAGCCTTCTGTAAATAGTATGCACCTTCAAATATAGAAGCATTATCTAAAAATAAACAGATTAAATTAATCTGTCTTATATCATAACGACTTTGCTGTATGAAAAAATATTTAGTCATTTCTATTCCTTCTAAATTAGGAATAACAGTAAACAATGATTCTATATCTAGACTGACCATCAAACACTCTTTAAGGTCCGGGTCCTGACTTAAAGACCTATGTAAATCACTTAAAAACTGCTCTGTATCTTTCAATACTGTGTCTACATTATTTAATATACTACAAATATTTTTCCAGATATATAGAGAATGGCTTTTGTCAGCCATCCTTTTCCTGAAACAATATGTCTAAATGGTGGTCTCAATGTATTTTTATGTACTTTCAGTAAACCATGAAAAATTGGCACAGTATGATGGTCAACAGTAAGATATCGGGAAAGCTCAGTAGGTATCAAAAAATTATCTAGACATTCCTTAGTAATAGCATAAACAGAGTCACACATCTTACTTAATAGAATGTTTGTTAACCCTTTCATACACAGCACTATTTGATAATATTTGTACAATGGAACTGTTATAAAAGGAGGCATCCATGACAACCAATGCACCTCCTTTATCTGCTGATGTAATAACAATACTCATATCATCATGCAGCTCTTTCAAGGCCAACAAATCATCTTGTGTTAAGTTGTAAAACTTAGGGGATAAAAATAATTCAAACAGGTCTAGTTCTCACCTTTTACAAAAATATCTAAAACTGGATCTAAATCCAACTAAAATGTGCTTGGTTTCTTAAAACCAGACTATTTACAATTATTAGCAAACAACAATCTCAACATGACTTTTCTGTAAAAGTCTTAAGTCTATAACTATGTCCACATAATCGGAATGTTGTGCAGGTATAAAATTCAAGCCACGTTTTAATAAAGAAAGTTGCGATAAAGTCAGAGTCTTACTGGAAATGTTCAAGACTATGGACTGGTTGTCCATTTCCAAAAACACATTGCTGTGGCTGCTGCCATCTCCTTTTCCTTCCTCTGCTTAATGATCTCTCCATGACATCTGGGCCCATCCGCTTCACTGGTAAAGGAAGAGCTAGTCTGGAAAAAACTGTTGAGTCGCATGAGTCTTCCTACATACATCTGGTTGGTACACAGCTTGGCCATCCTTAACAATAGAACCAACTGAAGTCATCTTGTGGGGGTGTGTGAAATGACTCATTGTCATTGGTAGTGACAGTAGAAGCAGAATCATTGGTGGTGACTTTCAATGTTGAATCAGATAGGTTAGATATTTCACTTCCTTGTTATCCCTAGCAATTGTAGATTATCTGTACGTAGCCAGGAAAAAATATTGCTTTTTGAAAGTCAACAATGTCCCTCTCTAATTTCTTAAACTTTTGTACCTTCAGCCAAGATTCATAACAGTTAATATTCTCAAGCATCTCATCAAAAGCAGTAGCACAAAGCTCACTGGGAACTCATTCAAAAGTTTCTGCCATTAAGTTAAAATAGTATCACATAGTTCAACCTTGTATGGCTTTGCATATTTCTACACTTAATAATACTTAAACTGGTTTTATCGATGATATGACTATGTTGAAGGGAGATCTTCTTTGCAGGGGTTGTAAACATAATGAGGTGCACAACATGTCCAGAGAAGTTATGTCTTTGAGATATGGGAGGGCTTCAGCCTATTTCTCAGTGGCTAGAGATGTTCATATGTAAATAATGTCTTTAAATCAGAATGACATGATGTGTCAGTCCCTATACCGGTTACTTATGCTAGAGATATAAATGCTATATGTGATGTTGTGAAGGTTGCCAGCCTAGCCAGATAGAATTGTGCAGATAATTCTATCATATGTAAATATGAATGTTGAATTACAGACTTGTTTTCTTAAATGAAAGAATATGCTGTGAAGTGTTGAACTTAAAACAATGAAGCAACATTACCCTCTGCTGTAAAGAAACTAAGTCAAGCATTTCTTGTCTGTCCTTTGAAGTTCAAATTATTTCATGACTGTCTTTGATGTTTACAATTTGGCTTTGGCCAGACTAGATGAAGGCTTCCTGCCTATTGTTTTAAGGCTAAGGTTAATGACCAGAATGTGCATGCATAAATGTCCTTTATTGCTTTGGTTTCTGCCTAGGTGTAAAAGAATGTAAATGCAGTTTCTGTTGGCCTGGGAACACCAGGAAAGTGAAAGAATGATGTAATGTTTATCAGAACTGCAATTTCAATTTAAACAGGGAGAATCAGAAGGCATTAAACATTTTTGTCTTGACCATCCAACTCACAGGAGTCTATAGTAGATGAACAAAAGTTTATCTTAGAGAACGCTCACATGAGCAAAAATTGCAAAACTCGAAACTGCAATTGTGAGATTGTGGTACAGTGAAGATGGGAATATTTGCCCTTTTCTCACTGTAGTGCAATCTCGGAGTTGGAATATATATTTAGGGGGGCATGGGGGGTGCAGCCCCCCACAATTGCAATTTTGAATTCCTGGATTTTTGCTCATGTGAGCGTTCGCTAAGATGAACTTTCGTTCATTTAATATAGACCAAACACACAGCACTGTCTTGCTCATATGTAAGTTACCTTAGACTTGTGTTTTCTTTTTAGAAATAACTAGGAACTAGAAAGATTCTACTAAGTGATTTTCTGTGATGTCAGAACTATAATACAGAATTATTTTAAGTATTTCTCTGTGATCTCTGGACTCTTGACTAGCACTGTGTTGTAGAAAGTATTGTCTTGTGGTTTTAATTATTCATGATTAAATATTTTAAAACCTTTTAACTGTGGCTGGTTTGTATAGAAATAAGTTAAGCTCTAAGAGTGCATTGCATGCATATAAGGATCCTGTACCAAGTCACTCTAATAAGCTTTGACTGTTTAGTTATACTACCAATTGGATAATAATATTGCACAGGGCCTTTGAGTAGTTGATAAGCATTAGCTGGGTGGGGCAGTGATTTCTACCGTATAGTCTGGGTAAAAGGGGCACAGCTGGAGAACCTGTGCCAGCCTTCCCCAGGAGTGTCTGTGTGGTTGTATAAACTTATCCCAAAGTGTGTGTGTGTCAGCTACTTGAGCAGGGATACAAAACACTGGCTGGACAGAGAGTGTGCTAGAGATTTTAGCTTGCCCAGCTGGCTGAGATCTGGACCCTATAGCTGTGCCAGTGGGGAGTCTTATTGGGGACCTGGAGAGCAAGGCAGTGACCAGCCCCAGACTGTCTGTGATCTCTGTGTGCTTAAGGGAAATTGCACTTTACTGTGTGTATTTGTTATCCTTTCTGCATATATGAGATGCCCTCTCTGGTGTTAGTGGTGAAGATTGAGGCTTCTTGATTGCTGGCCCATGGCACAGGCATCACATTTGTGGTGGCAGTGGTGGGATATCCTCACATTTATGTTTGGCAGTGGTGGGATATCCACATTACATATTAATTAGTTGGCAAATACTAATTGGATTGTAGTGATGTTGGTAGAGTGAATCCTGTAGCTTGTGTACAGTGAGCTTTGAAGGTGTTTCATACTTTAAATCAGCCATGCAGTGAATACTCAGAGTTCAGATCACAATTGTTTTATTTCTTTTGTTAGCTTAGTTAGTCAAGGTGAGCAGGCAGCATGTCAGCAGAGGAGTATGGAAAGCTGACAAAGAGCCAGCTGGTGAAAATGTGCCAGGCTTGGGGACTGGTGCATAGAAACTTGACTAAGGCAGACCTGATTGCAGCCTTGGTTACAGCTGCATCAGAAAACAGCAACCAGGAGGACAATCAGGCAGTTGCATACTTGAGCTGCAACAACTTTAGTACAAGCTAAGTACAAACTTGCAGTGTTATAAGATAGTACTGCATTTTTTTCTGTTTTATTGTTTCATTGAATATTGTGTTAAACATATTACTGCATTTATCTGCTTATTTGTTCACTGAAAATTGTGAGTTCTCTCTGTGTCTGCAGTTAGTTGGTTCATTCTTCTCACTTCATTGATATTTGGTGTAGAAGTCTTAGCCTAGAGGGCTTCTCTGTGCCTTAAAGTCTTAACTCCTTATCTCTGAAATTATTTCTGCTGGATATTTGCATACTTGAGCTGCAACAACTTTATTACAAGCTGAGATAAATACAAACCTGCAGTGTTATAAGACAGTACTGCATTTTTTTCTGTTTTATTGTTTCATTGAATATTGTGTTAAATAGTACTGCATTTATCTGCTTATTTGTTCACTGAAAATTATGACTTCTCTCTGTGTCTGCTGTTAGTTTTCCCCACCCACCCTCTGTGTTCTTGTTTTGGTATTAATCTTGGTGGCTTTGGAATTGACTGCCCCTTCTGTAAATTTGTGTTTGAACACTCCTCCTGGGCCCATCTCATTTGCTCACTCAACCGAGTACAGTAAGATCATATTTTGATTTCAGACACTCCTACCATTCCCATCTGTTCAGCCCTATCCCAGCTCTATCCTAGTCTAGTCTCATTAGCTCATCCTGCCTAATACAGACAGAACATCTGAGTAGGCATACCCACTTAGGCCCTGAACTTGTCTGATTGAAGACTGCTGAAACAGGGCTCAGTTCTGAGTTTTTTTACTGGTTAATTGGGTAATTTGTTTAAATCAGTTTGCTTGTTTTCCATTGTTATATAAAAAAAAAAAAAAAACAAATTTGTACTTTACCTGCTTTTACTATATTTGTGTTTCTTCCTACTTTATTACCTTATTTTGGTTTTGTCTCTTCTTAAAAGTACTCAATTGTGTTTATTCTGCTGCATTTATTACTGCTTGGTAATAGCCTAATTAAATTGTAACTGTTATTCTAAGTCTTTTGGTTAAAGCACTTGGGCTTCAGACCAATTGTTTTACACTAAGAAGGTTTGTGGTCTGCACTGTTGTGGCAGGACAGGTAGCTTACATCCTTCTAAGTTGGGAATTGCTGATTGAAGGCTCAGTGTCTGTTATTCTAAAAGTGTGTTAGTTCTGGTTAAGCACTTGGGCTCCATGCCAGTTATTTTACATTAAGAAGGTTTGTGGTCTGCACTCTTGGGGGAGGAGAGGCTAGAGTCTGCCCTTCTGAGCTGGGAATTTCTGGCCAAAGGCTTACTGTGCCTGCTTATTTTAACTGTTTTTCTGATATTGGTGCACCTTGTCTGCTGGAGCATAGACTAGATTCAGGCCTGCTGAATCTAGCTTTGTTTGTATAACTTGAGTACTAATCCAGGCCATCTTTTTTGGAGAAGGTTCCCCTGCACCCTAGTGGCAGGAGTGTTCAGTTAGAACTTGTCTGATTGAAGACTGCTGGAACAGAGGTCAGTTTTGAGTTTTTTTACTGGTTAATTGGGTAAATTATTTAAATCAGTTTGCTTGTTTTCTATTGTTATAAAAATTGCACTTTATTCATCTGCTTTTACTGTAATTATGTTTCTTCCCACTTTATTACCTTATTTTGCTTGTGCTTCTTCTTAAAAGTACTCAATTGTATTATTCTGCTGCAATTATTACTGCTTGGTAGTAGCCTGATTCAATTGTAACTGTTATTCTAAGCCTTTTGGTTTAAGCACTTGGGCTTCAGACCAGTTGTTTTACATTAAGAAGGTTTGTGGACTGTATTATTGTGGCAGGACAGGTAGCTTACATCCTTCTAAGTTGGGAATTGCTGATTGAAGGCTCAGTGTCTCTTATTATAAAAGTGCATTAGTTTTGGTTTAAGCATTGGGCTTCAGGTCAGTTATTTTACATTAGGATGGTTTGTGGTCTGCACTCTTGTGGGAGGAGGGGCTAGATCCTGCCCTTCTGAACTGGGAATTTCTGGTTAAAGGCTTTTTGTGCCTGCTTATTTTAACTGTTTCTTTCTTAAGTTTGTGTGCCTTGTTTGCTGTAGCCCAGAAGTCAGTAGTTTATTGGCCATTTTGGGCTAATTTCTATCGCTTTCATTTCCCTGCTATAAAAGGCACATTTACATGTTTTTTGCACTTGTATTCAGCTCAGCGACTGCTTGCCAGGTGTCCTACAGAGTTCTACAGCAGCAGAGAGAAAAAAGAGAGAATTTGGAGTAATTATAATTTTTCTGCATTTTCTTGCTGTCTTTAACTAATTCCGCCTAAAACACCAATTCTTTTAGCATTTCTGTGATTTAAAAAAGCTTGTTTCTGCTACATATTGTACTTATTTGCTGCCTGTACTTGAACTAAGTCATTTTTGTGTTTAAATAATCTGTTAACTGTTGTAGGCTACACAGTAAAGTGTGATAGCCATTTCTGTGCATTTAAAGTGTTTTTTCTATTGTATCAGCTTTTTTTTTCTGAAAAAAAACCAATATATATATATATATATATATATATATATATATATATATATATATATATATACTTGTTTCCCGCCTTTCTGAACTAGTATAGTCCAGTTTTCAGGTTATTGCTGAATTCAGGGCTGTGTTACCAGTTTCTGTGTTGCCCACACCTTACTTGGATAGAAGGAAGTTTCTCTGTTCACCTGTGAGAGAAGGGAGCTTTGAGCAGCCTATCTGTCCTTGGAGGAGTGGTTTCAGCCCAGAAGTTAGTAGTTTATTGGCCATTTTGGGCTAATTTCTATCTCTTTCATTTCCCTGCCATCAAAAATACATTTGTGCGGTTTTGAGCACCGGGCAGTGCTGGTTAGCTAGGGTTAAACTATTCCCTGCTCCACGAAGTCTACTCTTCAATTTTTCCCTTGGAACTAGACAAACTTTCAACTTAATCACTCAAACCATTCATTTCACAGCCCAGCACTTGCTCAAAACTCATAGCAAGCACTAATTACCCGTAGCACTAGACCCCCCCTATACTGTCCAGAAGGACAAGGCTCTCTATTTGTCCCTACCGGCCAATCAGTAAAACAGCTCACTTTACCTATTCAGGCATGTCCAAAGGGCAGTTTCAGGTGTACTCTCCAGTCCAACTGGTGAATCTTGGCATTTTGAGGCAATGTTACAACTGCCTCATGTACACAGACAACCCTCTCCTCCTACCACCAAACACTAATATATGCGAGAGATGCAATTATACAGCCAAATTGGAGGCAAAGCTCTGACAACCCAAGACTGGAACTGGCCATCAAGAGGAGAAGGAAAATACTTGCAACACACCACCAGTCTCACATAGACCTACTAAACCAATACCGGCAAATAACACACATAAATACACGAAAACATACTTGGAGGCTCCAAATAAGAATCTGCAAAAGCAACAGAGACCTCAAAGCAACCTCCACACCCATCACAAACCATGAAACACATACTTCACATAATCAGTGTGTCATGCAATCACAGCTTTTAAGGCAAAATACATACCCAACACACTAGTAATAGGCGACTTTATAGTCAGGCACACTGATGTCCCACTAACTAGGCTGGACAAGGAGAAGATTACAGTTAGCTGCCTGTCAGGTGCCAGGATCCACCACATAACACAAGCACTCAGGTCATTCTAGAACAAGTACAAATATGACCCTGTCATTGTCCATGTTGGTGTGAATGATCTAAGATGTACCTCCCTGGACTACATGAAAAGAGACATGGAAGAGCTCTTTGATCACGTTGCCCAAGCCAGTATGACCCTGACCAGCATCCTGCCCTCACCAAGAATGATACCACAGTATAAAGAAAAAATGATGAATTTCAACAATCAGCTAAATTTCTGGTGTCATTCAAAGGGATCCAGTATCTGTCCACCTGGGATGACATACTCGACAAGTCACGTTGCTTCACAAGAGATGGCTTGCACCTGTCACCCTTAGGCTTTTGAATACTGGCCAAGGCTTTTACTGCCCCCATAGTGCTTTTTTTAGGCAAGGCTCAAAAGACAAACCCACCACCGTAAATAGCACACGTAACCAAAAAGTAAGGGTAATGCTAATCAACGCCAGAAGTCTAAACCTCAAAATGCATGCACTCGAGACACTCCTCAGTATGGAAAACATTGATATCTATGCAGTAACAGAAACCTGGTTTAAGGCTCCAGAGAGCACCCCAGCACTACCAGGCTATAACTCATACCATACTTTTCAGCCACAGAACCCGGACTGAAATACAAAAGGTGGGGGTGTATCCATATTCATCAAGGATACCCACACCTCCAGGTTAGGAGCACAGCACAATGCCTCATAGAACATCCATGTGCAACTAACAATGGGCAAAACTGCAGTTCAAATTGTAGCTTGCTACAGATCACCCACCATGACCCAGGACCCCCATTACACATTTCTGGAGACACTGGAAAATATGAAGGTCCTACCAAATGCCCTAATATTGGGTGATTTCAATTGCCCAAACATTAACTGGGAGAACTATTCAAGTACTAACTCCCTTGCCCAACGCTTCCTAGAATTTATAAACTTGAATGCCTTGGATCAACTGATCAACACCCTCACCAGAGGTGACAACATAATGGACCTGGTCATCACCAACATGGGCGACTGGTGTTTCACACCGGAGGTCAACCCCTCACTGGTTAGATCAGGCCATAGAATAATCACTCTGGATATCCACATTCTGCCCCCAGCCCCAATCAAGGAAACCACCGTGAAAAACTTTTCCAAAGTACACTTCACGTTACTTAAGACTGAGGTGGAAAGGCTCACAGCCCCCATGCTAAAGGACAACACTGTCCAAGCTGCTGAATCCCTTACAAAGGAACTCTATGAGCACCTGCAAGAATGCATGGATTGTGCTATCCCAAGCAAAACCATGACTCACTCCTCCAAGAAAATGAAACCAGTCTGGTGGACCCCTGCCATAAACAAGCTATACAATAGAATGAGGTAACTAGTACAGAAAAGTGTAAAATCCCAAGAAGGAAAGACATCCCTGATCAGTATCAGCAAGAAACTACGATCCCTCATAAAAATCATCCAAGGCTAGCTTCGAAAGAAAAATTGCCAAGGACTCCAAAGATAACCACAAAGCTTTCTTTAGCTATGTCAAGAACCTAAGTAGAAACTCTCAGATCTGCTCTGAGTTAGTGCAGAATGGCACAAAATACACTGAACCGATTGATATTGCCAACATTCTGGCAGACAGGTTTTGTGCAAACTTCACCCCCCTCTCACCCTCTAAAGGGCCCATAACTATAAAAGAAGAATGTAGAGCCCCGGCAATCACTGACACACAGGTTAAAACAGCCCTATCCAAAGCCAAAAACACAGCTTCAATGGGACCACATGGAGTCCCAGGCTGTGTCCTACACAAACTCCAAAATGAACTAACCCCTGACCTAAACACACTGTTCAAACTTAGCCTCTTTACAGGCTATGTACCCATAGAGTAGCACACAGCAACAGTTATCCTGCTCCACAAAGGTGGAGCCACAATGGACCCCAGGAACTATCGCCCTATAAGCTTGACTAGCCTGGTCTGCAAGGCTATGGAGCGCATCATCATGGAACTCATTAACAGAGACATTGGGAACCTACAAACATTGGACCCTTCCCAGTTTGGCTTTGTTAAGGGCAGATCATGCCTCCTAAACCTGGTGGACTTCTTTGAGACAGCTACCAAGGCTTTAGATGAGGGAAAGGAGGTCCACATAGCCTACCTAGACCTCACAAAGGTTTTCAACACCATTCCCCATTCTAGTATTATAGACAAGCTCACCAGCCTGAACATAAACCCCCACATCATGAGATGGGTTGCCAATTGGCTCATGGATAGAACCCACATGGTGAGAGTTGCAGGCTCTAGGTCCTACTCTAAACCGGTTGCAAGTGACACCCCCCAGGGCTCAGTCCTGGGACCCCTCCTGTTCGGTATATACTTCTCAGAGGTACAGGCAAGCACAGGAGGACTATGGCTGACCAAGTTCACAGACGACTGCAAACTGGGGGCCATAATTGACTCTCTGGCTGATACAGACATCCTCCAGAAGGGTCTCACTGAGATGGATACCTGGTGTCAAAATCATGGCCTCAAGCTAAATGCCAAAAAGTGCATAGTCATCCCCTTTGGAAAAAACAAAGTACCCGTGAACTACTACATACGTGGTAGTCCCCTAAATACAGAAAATGAAATAAGGAATCTGGGGACGCAATTAGACAGTAATCTCTCTTTTGATAATCATATTGCCAAGGTGGTTAGAAAATCCTTCTATGTGGCCCACCTGATCACAAAAGGGTTCGCTTCTAGAACAAAAGAGGCTATTGTGCCCCTCTACTCATCACTCATCAGACCCATCATAGAGTACAACACCCCATTTAGGTTGTACCCTACAAGACACCTGCAACAGCTTGAAAGACCACAGGAGTTCCTCACCAAGAGGATTACTGGCCTCAAACTGATGCCCTATGCAGCCCGAGTGAAGAAACTCCAGCTGGACTAGGTTGCATACCACCTACTCAGAGGTGATCTCTGCCTGACATACAAGACCATGTCCAACCCAGAATTGATGGACATGCTCCACCTAAAAAAAACAAATCCCCAAGAGCCACACACTCTAGGGATATAAATTTCACCATAACGATAAATAGGACTTGCTGGAGGGATAGATTCTTGTCTCAGAGACTCCCCATGCTTTGGAACAGGTTCCAATCTACATTAGGCAGAGCCCCTCACCAACACTCTTCAAGAGAAACCTTGATGAGTGGATGGGAAACAGAACATTTACCCCGGGGATCACTACAGTGGCTCTGCTGGACAGAGCACAAGGAACTAATGGCTCTGCTGGACAGAGGCATAGGGAACTAATCTAAGGGGGCAGTGAAAGACAACACATTCTGGCTAGGCTTACATATGCCCTCTGGCAGATAGCCTAGTAGTTACCTATGAACCTATAAACATATGAGATATAATACCCTCGGAGAATGGACAGCACAACCTTTCTGCAGTGGACTTAAAAATCCAGCTGGAGCTAAAGAGACTTGAGTTGGATGCTAGGCGTGTGGAAATAGAAGCAAATGAGAGACTGCAATGTTTGCAGGCTGAGGAGAATGAGAAAGTGTTATGTCTGCAGGGTGAGGAAAAAGAGAAGCAGAAGCAGCATGAGAAGGAAATCCTGACTCTTTGCCAGAGTTATGGAGGTAATGGGGAAGGGAGTAACTGGATCCCAGAAGCACAAAAAGTCAGTAAATTTCTTCCACAGTTTAAAGTGGGGTATAATTTTGATAGTTTCATTCATATTTGTGAGAGGGTATGTAAACAGTATGAAGTTGACCAACAGCTCTGGGTACAGATCCTGACCCCCTTACTCCATGGTAAAGCTGTAACTGTTTTATCTAAAATGTTTGACATTGCATGTTTTGATTATACTGCTGTTAAGAAATGTCTTTTAGAACTGTTTAAGCTAACACCTGAAACATATAGAAAAAAGTTTTGTGAGCATAAATGCAAGGCAGATGAAAGTGTGTGTGAATATGTTACTGAATTGAGCACTTATTTCCATAGGTGTGTGAGTGGATGTCAGGTCACCACTTTTGAAGGGCTGGCAGATCTTCTGGTGAGGGAACAAGCCCTTAGCACTTTGCTTGAGGATATGAGGATCTGCTTAGCTGATAGACAATGTGCTACTTCAGATGAGTTGGGGAAGAAGGGAGACCTATACCTAGCAAGCAGGGCAGCCCTGCACAGGAAGGGGACCCCATTACTGCTCATGGGTTTAAAGGAACCCATGGTGGGCAGCACAGACTGCCACAACAGAATCTGCCAGTAGCAAGGGAAGCTACTAGTCCAGGTACACATCCAGGAGCTAGGGTTAAATTTTTTAAATACAACACGTGGGGCCATGTGGCATACAGGTGCACACAGAGGCAAGGTGGGGAACAAAAGGTGAGAGAGCCAGTAAGTGTGAAAGACAAAATGCCAATAGTAGGTTGCCTTGAGACAACAGGGGTACTAAACTACCATCCTGCAGATGTCCTGGGAGTTAAGGATTTGGATGAGGCAGTATCATGTGCTTATGCAGTTACACGCAGTCAGAATAGGAGACAAGCATGTGGGTCTGGTAGCCTGGGGAAACCCAGACAGACTACATACTTGCAGCCAGGACTGGTGAGGTGGTTACTTCAGGGAGTGAGCTATGCTGTAGCAGTGAGACTAAAGGTGAGCCACAGCTGATAGTGGGTACTGGTGGTCCCTTGGACAGATTGACTTCAAAGGTAGAGGTGAGTAGTAGTACCAGGCTGACAGTGAGGCACCACTGTCAGAGGATGCCAGACTTCTGTGGAAGGGGACCAGGGAAGGGTTAGAATGAGAGACTTGAGATAGGCTCAGCTCTCAGACCCTACAGTGCAAGGCCTGAGGCAGGTAGCTAGGGAGACACCTTATTCTCAAGGAAAGGGGGAACCTGTATACTGGGGAAAGTGTTACTATACAGATAGTGGACCACTGAGGGAGAGCTAGAAGGTGAGAGAGTACAGCAGTTGGTAGTGCCTAGAGCCTACTGTCTGGTGCTTCTAGCCATAGTCCATGATATTCCCTTTGCAGGTCATATGGGCATGAAAAGTACAAAGAGGTATATTATGCAGAACTTCTATTGGCCTGGAATTTCCAGAGATGTAACAGGGTACTGCAGGACCTGTGAGCAGTGCCAAAAGGTAGGCAAGGCAGGAGACAAGGTGAGAGCTCCTTTGATGCCTTTGTCTGTGATTGAGGAGCAATTTCAGAGGGTAGCTATGAATATTGCAGGTCCTCTGAGTACCCCAAGTTCCACAGGGAAAAAGTATATCCTAGTGGTAGTGGATTATGCTACACAATACCCTGAGGCAGTGACTTTGTCCTCCACTGAGGCAGAGAAAGTGGCAAATGCTTTGTTAGAGATTTTCATTAGGGTAGGTTTCCCAAAAGAAATACTGACTGACAAAGGTGCCAATTTCATGTCAAACCTGCTGGCTTGTCTGTGGAAGTCCTGTGGGGTAAAGCACATGAAGACCATCCCTACCATCCCCAGACTAATGGTTGTGTTGAGATGTTAAACTCTACAATCAAGTCCATGCTACAGGCATTTGCAGATCAGTTTAAGAGGGAATGGGACAAATATTTGCCCCATCTGTTGTTTGCTTACAGAGAGGTTCCCCAAGAATACACAGGTTTTTCACCCTTTGAGTTGCTGTATGGGCATAAGGTGAGGGGAACTCTAGATTTAATTCAAGATGAGTGGGAAGGTGAGTGTAAGTCTCACAAGGAGTCTGTTAAGGTATATGTCCTAAACCTCAGGACAAGGCTCAGGGAACTCATGGGCTTTGCCCAGGAGAACCTGGCAGAAGCTCAACAACAGAAAAAGGTGTGGTATGACAGGAATGCTCAAGCTAGAGAGTATGTTGTGGGGCAGCAGGTAATAGTTCTCATTCCTGTCAGACACAACAAGCTGCAAGCTGCTTGGGATGAACTCTACAAGGTGGTAAGAAAGGTAAGTGATCTTAACCTCATGGTGGTACTGCTAGGCAGAAGGCAGGGGCACAAATTGTACCATGTTAACATGATGAAACCTTACCATGATAGGGAAGCCCTTGTGCTGAGCAATTGCAGTGAATTGCAGGAGGAGTCTGAGGGAGATCTGGGGACTAATCTCCTCAGTGTGGCTCGGGCTGACACCTCAGTGGAAGGGGTAGCAATGTCCCAGCAGCTATCTCCTACCCAGGTTCGAGAAATCCAAGCAGTGTTGCAGGAATTTGGGGACATGTTCACTGGGAAACCAGGGTGCACCCACATAGTGCAGCAGCAGGTGGATACAGCACCCCAAAAGCCTATTAAGTGGGCCCCTTATAGGGTGCCTGAGAGAGTCAGACAGACTCTGAGGGAGGAGGTACAGGAGATGTTGGAACTAGGGGTGTTTCAAGAGTCCAACAGTCCCTGGGCCTCCCCAGTGTTGCTGGTGCCAAAGAAGGATGGCAGCACCAGGTTCTGTGGGGACTACAGGAAATTAAATAGTCACACAGAGTCGGATGCTTAACCCATGCCAGGGGCAGATGAGGCACTAGAGCAACTGGATGGGGCTAAGTATCCTACAACCATTGATCTTACCAAGGGTTACTAGCAGGTGCCCTTGACTCCTAGTGCTAGAGAGAAGTCAGTCTTTGTGACTCCATTTGGTTTGTATGAGTTCACAAAGATGCCCTTTGCGATGAAGAATGCCCCAGTGCCTTTCCAGAGGCTGGTAGATAATATCCTAGTAGAAGCAGGAGGGTTTGTCCTTGCTTACCTGGATGATATTGCTATATACAGCCATTCCTGGTCAGAGCACCTTCAGCATGCCAGGGAGGTGCTGGGCAGACTACAGAAGGCAGGGTTGACCATTAAGCCGAGCAAATGTCAGGTGGGTATGGCAGAGGTCTCCTACCTAGGACATAGAGTGGGGAGTGGTAAGATAAGGCTAGAACTAGCAACATTCCCTCTGATGTAAAGAAAGCTAAGTCAAGCATTTCTTTTCTGTCCTTTGAAGTTCAAATTATTTCATGACTGTCTTTGATGTTTACAATTTGGCTCAGGCCGGGCTACAGGAAGGCTTCCTGCCTGTTGTTTTAAGGCTAAAGTTAATGACCAGAATTTGCATGAATAAATGTCATTTATTGCTCTGGTTTCTGTCTAGGTATAAAAGAATGCAAATGCAGTTTCTGTTGGCCTGGGAACACTGGGAAAGTGAAAGAATGATGTAATATTTATCAGAACTGCAATTTAAATTTAAACAGAAAGAATCAGAAGGCATTAAGCATTTTTGTCTTGACCATCCAACTTGCATTACTGTCTTGCTCATATGTAAGTTATCTTAGACTTGTGTTTTCTTTTTAGAAATAGCTAGGAACTAGAAAGATTAGACCAAGTGTTTCTCTGTGATGTCAGAACTGTACTACTGAATTATTTTAAGTATTTTTCTATGATCTCTGAACCCTTGACTAGCACTATGTAGTAGAAAGTATTGTCTTGTTGTTTTAATTATTTATGATTAAATATTTTAAAGCCTTTTAACTGTTGCTGGTTTGTGTAGAGATAAGTTAAGCTCTAAGAGTACATTGCATGTGTATAAGGATCCTGTACCAAGTCGTTCTAATAAGCCTTGACTGTTTAGTTATACTGCCAATTGGATAATAATATTGCACAGTAATAATTGGACACCCTTTTAAGGGCCTTTGAGTAGCTGATAAGTATTAGCTGGGTGGTGGCAGTGATTTCTACCATACAGTTTGGGTAAAAGGGGTACAGCTGGAGAACCTGTTCCAGCCTTCCCCAGGAGTGTCTGTGTGGTTGTATAAACTTATCTCAAAGTGTTTGTGTGTGTGTTTGTGTGTGTGTGTGTGTGTGTGTGTGTGTGTGTGTGTGTGTGTGTGTGTGTGTGTGTGTGTGTGTGTGTCAGCTCCTTGGGCAGGGACACGAAGCACTGGTTGGACAGAGAGAGTGCTGGAGATTTTAGCTTGCCCAGCTGGCTGAGATCTGGACCCTATAGCTGTGCCAGTGGGGAGTCTTATTGGGGACCTGGAGAGCAAGGGAGTGACCAGCCCTGGACTGACTGTGATTTCTGTGTGCTCTTAAAGGAAATTGCACTTTACTGTGTGTATCTGTTATCCTTTTCTCATATATGAGATACCCTCTCTGATGTTAGTGGTGAGGATTCAGGTTTCTTGATTGCTGGACCAGGGCATGGGCATCACAGATGTGAGTAAGTCTAATTGGTCGATTTTGACCACAGAAGAGTCTATTAGAAATTTAGTTGGTGACAGACCACAGTTTAGTTATAAAAATAAGAAGTTTCTTAAGGGACAACTTTGTTATAGGACTAGTTGATCCACCCCTTTAAGAGCTGTTAACTCCTGTAGTAGAATTGACACATTTCCATGTAATAGATGCAATTTGTGCACCTGTTTAAATACACCCAATGAGTTTGTGCACCCTAGGTCTGGTGTATGTTTTAATTTTAAGGTTAGACTGAATTCTAGAACTAGGAATATTATTTATTTAGCTCTGTGCAAGGCCTGTACATGTTATTATATTGGCAAGATCAATCAGATGTTATTTGAAATGATTAGAGAACATATTTACTGTATATGAACCAAGGATAGTGGCAATGCACTTGCAAGACATGTGATTGATTTTGGTTGCTCACATAGTTTTACCTTTATGGCTATGGAAAAGGTTCATTATAGTGAATGGTTGGGTGACTTTAGAACTTTTACTGAGATCAGAGAACTGCAATAGATTACTCAGTTCCAGGCTGATAAGCAGCCAGGCCTTAATGATAGGGTCTCTTTAAAACCTATCTTGGCATCAAAAGATTTATTTAATTAATTATTTTTTAGTTAATTGTTTTAATTGGTTGTATTTTGCTATTGGTTATATTGTGTTGTTAAATATGCTAACTTGGTTTATTGTATTAGGGTCTGAAGAAGCACCTGTTGGTGTGGAAGTGCTTACCCACTGTGTTTGCATTTGTATTTTTACTTTATTTTATTAAAGTTTCTGAGTTTTATATTTTGCTGTTTCATTTATCACATTTATTACGTTTTGCACAATCTGCCCTGTTTCTATGGCTGAGAACATTTTTTACTATTGTCTCTACAGTCCTGCTGTATACCATTTTGCTTACTGTTATTGGTATTTTGATTGTTTATTGCAATACTTGTTTTTTATTGTTTCTACTGCCATTATATTATGACACCGCAGTCATGCTGTATACCATTTTGCTTACTGTTATTGGTATTTTTTGTTTATTGCAATACAGTTGTTATTGTTCCTTTATTGCCCTACAGTTCTAATTGCCCATTTATTGCTCTACAGTTTTTATTGATTATTCTTTATTGCATTACATTTTTTATTTTTTATTACTTATTGCTCTACAGATAGCATAATAAATCTGCCATCACCACACTCATGGTGCAACCTGGTCAGGCACTTGGTGTGGGACAAAACATTGCAAGTCCTCTCAGCTGCAGCTGTTGGGAGAGAAGCACACCATTATGCATACCAGTTTTGCACACATTCAGCTTGCATTTTTGTAAAACAGTGGAAACCATAATTACATATTTGTGGGGCATGCCCTACCCTAGCCTCTTGGACCCAGGTGTCCAAGGTTCCCCTCTTTTTCCTCTTCAGGTCATCATAATGGTGATGACACTGCTCACCAGTGCAGGGAATACCAGTAACACTCATAAGTTACCTGGCCAACCGATCCCAGGCCTCAGCCTTGCATTCTGAGCCTTGGAAATTGCTCTGCATCCACCTAGGTTTATGATTGCATACAAGGAGCCCAACAAAAACCCTGGAGTCCTGCACACCACTCTCCGCACCTGAAAGTGCACACCCTCTCCAACACCTTCTGGCATATCAACAGATAAACAGACTCCAAAGAATGATGTAGAATTCCCACCTATTGCACTTAATATAGGCTGTTTTCCCACCCTTACACGTCATTGAGCAACATTAAAAAAAGCAGTGTGTTGCTTAGCATCATGCAAACCAGGTAAGCAGAGCTGAGCAGTGTGAAAACTCGGACAACTGTGATTTTAGTGACGTTTAACACTTTGCAAACAGTAGTAGCCATTAGCATGTTTAAGCAGTGCTTAGAACCACCCAGCACTGCATTATTTAACAATTTTGTTTTTAAATTAAACAAAATCAGTAAATTAAATTACAGACATAATATGACTGCTATGAACTCAAACCCAGGACCTACCTGATGTTAGGCTGTAACACTCTGTCCATTTAGCTACTTGGATATTATGAAAACAAGTAAACCTTCACATATACTACTAGGCTACCTGTTAGCATTGCTGAGCACCACACTGCGCCATGTAAACAAGCTTAATCATAACCAGAAATAAATAATTAATTACATCCAGTTTCTGTTTTTAGATGTCAGGCAGGTGTTGACTATGTATGTATGAGTGCCACTCGACTTTGCTGTCCTCTGCACCTTGCCATGCAAATGGCAATGAAAAATAAAATAAAAAAAAATGGCAATTAATTACATCTGGTTTCTATTTTTAGATGTGTAGCAGGTGTCAGCTGTCTATGTGTAAGCACTGCTTAACATTGCTGCACTCTGCACCATGCTGTGCAAACACTCAGTAAAAAAAAAATAAATTAAATATTATAACAACAAACACATAATAAAAATATATCACACATATAAAAAAACCTTCACAGCATTTCAGCAGTAGTGGAGAACATTACAGGATTCCTCATCCTGTATATAACATCTGACCAGGCAACCACAACCATGAAATAGCCTCTACACTTCTTCCTACATGGATTCAATATCCCTGTTCATATGCTCTCTGTCAGCAGCACTCCATCATTAATATGCATGGCACACTGCCAAGGTGGAACTGTGGTCATGTACATGGGTACATTCCGTGCAGACTCTACATGGAGCCTACACTGATTTTATTAAATCCTGGGCTTGGTCTACTTTTTTAGGTAGGTTGCTAGATGCTCTTAACATTTCTAAATGTTCTTTAACTTTAACCAGCAATATAGTAACATATGGAAATATGCTTAATATTCATGTCAGATTTAGACATTTACATAATTCAAAACAAGTCCAAGGCATTGCTCAAACACAGGTAAAGATGAACCCAACAATGCAAGTCTAGCAGAAAAATAAAAAAAAAATCTTATTTTAAGCTCATATTTTAATAAAAATTATTTTGCAATTTCCATGGTGACTTTGAACAGACCTTAAACTTACATAATTACTACTGTGTTTTGGAAAACTGGTGCTGTTTTGATAAAATAGGACTGGAAGTATTTATTTAGGCAACTATTTTACCATATTTAGTATATTCTATAGTACCTGTACAGCTGTTGGTTTTATTGTGTATATGTCTGAAGGTCCAGAATGTTTGAATTATGAAAATATACCAATAATCTATCAATTAAAAACATATTATTGTCTAGATGGATGTACTGTCCTGTGGTTAATACTCTACAGTGTTTTGTAGTGAGTAAATCAAAACAAGTCTCTAGAGCATCTCAGACTGAGAGAATGGTAGAAAAATTGTACAAAACAGTACACTTGCATGATGTAATTGCTATTCATTTGCAGTAGACAAAGCACTAGTTTGATAGAAGTGCCCCCGACCCTGCATTGGAATTACTATAATATGTGCTGTCAAGTAACAGAATGTTTGACATCATGTTGTGGGATACTGAAGCTCATGCAGTAAAAGTGTTTCTCTTTTTTTTCACTTTTCGGGAATGGTAATAATGGAACAGAAGATCACATTCGTAAAAATTGTCTCATTCTGAATGAAAATGGAAAAATTATGAATGAAAACATCAAATCTTTCATACACTTTGGCTCAATTTACAGGTATTTTTGTTACTTTAAGTCTTGCAATGACTTTGAAAACATTTAAAACACCAACAAATGTAGTTGGTTAATGTTTGCTGTGTATCTGTACATTAATCTACAAGACATATATAGATGCTAATCAAAAGGAATTCTTTTGTCTGCAGCAGAAGGTGACACACCAGGAATCTGTTATTCTGATGTATCCGTGGATAGCTAGTATCACATAAACACAAGTCAAAAATGTTCTTTTTATTTTCTTGTATAAGCAGGGTAGGTTTACAGATGGCAGTATGCCTAAAACTTCATTGTTAATACATCGTTACTTACTTTAAGTGATGTACTATGTAGACACTGTGTGCAAATGTAAATAAATATAAAACAGAACCCACAGAGATAGAGTCATAAAAGTACCCTTCTGTTTTTAAACAGCTTTGAGTAACACAGAAAAGCAGAGTTAGCAATGAGACATAACATTTGGTAACTAGAATAGTAAGTAAGCCCATAGCAGCAATGGAAGCTGGTAAGTGAAGTAGGTGTGGTGTGTCCCCCAACACTGTTACTGTACTAGAGCTGTATATGATATACCTATCAAACTGTGATGCAGACTGAAAGCAGAAAGCAAGCTCATGTAGTCACACCAAGCAATGGAAGGGCATGAAATGTACAACAGGTTTTGTAAGAACCTGTAGAAAAATGCCAGTATGTAGTAGTACAACACAAACAGCCAGCTGAATGACATGCATTCCAGCCAACTATACAAAGCCAACAGTTTAACACATAAGAGCAACTACTTGCCACACAGAATGAACAGATAACACAAGATGTCAACTATATAACACCTGCACAATATACAATGCAAAAAGCCAGCAGTATAACACAACCAGTCAACAGCAGAACACCAGGTCCATTCATAACACATGCACAGCCAACTACAGAATGCAGCAAGCCAGCATAGCCACCCAGCAGTATGGCATATCATACAGTAGGAAGAACCACCTGCATAATTCATAAAATTATCAGCAGAGCTATTTATGACAGCTGCACTATGCAGGGATGCTATGTACGACTGAAATATACAAGCTCAAAACATTATATCATATACACTTCAGCATGGAAGCCTATGACTTTACAACACAGGCACCTGTATGAATAACCCCACAGTTAAAATAAGCATTTTTGCAGAGTGCAAACCCCCCCTGCATTCCCCATGCTTCCTTTACTTATATATTATTTCTCCCTATAATGGAGCTCCAACTTTAACAAAAAGTAATGCTATAAGTGAAATGAAAACAAGTGCTTGCTCTTTCTTCAATATCTACCTGTTTCAGAGCTCATTCATTTCATATATCTCAAGCATTAACACATCACTACAGTAAATAATGAGCAAAAGTATAACGTGGAAGAAAACACCTCCAGCCACCTTACTTCACCAAACAGCAATATTACTAATTACTTACCAGCTAAATGCAGAAAGACAGCTGCAAGTCATAGACTCATTAGTACAACATAAGGAGTCAGTTGTACAATACATCAGCAGTACAACAGTCAGAGTCAGCTGTACAACAAACAGAGACAGTAGCAAAATCAACAGCGTCCAATCTACCACAAAGATAGCAGTACAACAGAGCTAAGTATCAGACACTCATAGTTTGCAGTACAAAACAGCGATTCCTCAAAAAAAAAAAAAAAGGTCCTGCAATAAGGGTAATTAAGAGTGTCAGATGTTATAGCACTAGTTGAAACCAAATATTCCAATGGG
Source organism: Protopterus annectens (assembly GCF_019279795.1). Classification (NCBI taxonomy): domain Eukaryota; kingdom Metazoa; phylum Chordata; order Ceratodontiformes; family Protopteridae; genus Protopterus; species Protopterus annectens. The sequence goes on from NC_056739.1 coordinate 702,325,979, forward strand.
AACACTGCATTGTAGTCCTTTCCCCAAAACATATCCAACATTTTATTAGAAATCTGTTTGAAAGTAACATAAACATAATGCTACGAAAGAGCAATGAAAGGTGAAACAAAATATTACTTCAGATATTTAACAGATATTTCTTCAGTAGCATTCTGAAACCTTTTAGCAACAATCATAAGAAATTCACAAATTTCCTGGTTGTAGTCCCTCCATCAAATATTCTCTAAACATTCCTTCAAACATTATCTTGGTAAAAACTGAAATTACCAATAAAATACATATCTTAAATGTCTGAAGGAGATGAAGACACATTTGCATATCCTTCGTATATGAAATGACCTACAAATCTGAGGAGAAATGTAGGACAATAATTCTGTAACACAGTAATATGTTTAGGATGCAGGAATCTACCCGGTGGAACTGAATTACCTTGGAAGAACGGCAAAGAATGTCTCAGTATTGCCAATTAACCCCCTCCAAAAAATTATTGCTTGAGCATATCACTGAGAAACTACAGCTACATTTGTAGCAAATTTAAAAATGTTAGTATCCCTTGTATTTTTTTAAACTGAAGATGGCCTTCTACATCATATGCTGTCTCCTGCTCAGCTTACCTCAGTGTATCTTTATCTTCTAGAACACCTATAACCAATATCATATTTGTCTAAGTGACATATGTGATCTCCTTATCTACTTCATTCGAGTCTTGTATAAAAGTGAAACAGACTAAGTTTTGTTGCAATGTTTGTACAATTTCTACTTGTGCTGTAATAATTTGTTTCCTATCATGCTATATAAGTACAATTTCTCCTTGTCATTTTGTAAATTGTAATGGAGCTTTTCTCTCCAGGTCTCCACTGAAAATGAGCTTCTGGCCCAGTCAGACTTTCCTGGTAAACAAAGGTAAAATAAATATAATAAATAAAATCATAGTTTATCAGAGCGGGCCCCAAGAATGCCATGTATACCAGGCATAGATCATCCCAAAGCAGTCTGTAGGAGACAGAGTCTAGGAATAGCGCTTTGATGCATTCCTCATAGGACATGTTATTTACACCCTGTATTCTTTTTGGGAGGAACCTCTGTGGATGTTCAAGTTATTGCATATCCCTGGTCTGCTACACTCTGAAGGAGCTGTTATACTCAGTGTCAAGTCTGAAGTGGGCCAAATGCAGAGGAATGATGGCCTACATGGACTTAGATGGACTTAGATACCATGCCCTTGATTATAAGTTGAGCAATATAGAACAATTTCCTTACTACCTTAGACATATCTTGTTTGGAAGACAAATTATTATCTACATATGTCTTCAAATCCTTGACTACTGGGTCTGTTCTTGGGGTGTGTTATAAATTAATTATTTTCATAGGGTAGCAGACTTCCCAAAGGGCTCTATTATGCATTTTTTGGCATTGAGTTTTAAAACATGGCTCTGACACCAGGCATTTGTCTAGGTTAGTCCTTCCTGTAGGATATTACTGTGTTGAGGGATTCTGTGAGAGCTCCTAGTTTGCAATCATCTACAAACCTGGTCAGCCAAAGGCTGTTCACATTGCCCGTGACTTCTGGGAAGTAAATTCCAAAAAGAAGTGAACCCTGTACAGAGTCCTGTGGAACTTTGCTAGTGATCAGCCTCTTTGTGGAGATGGATTCCCCTGTCCTAACTTCAGGGTCTTATCTGAGAGCCAGCTAGTTATCCAGAGAATACTATATGGGTTTCTATCTAACTCCAGGTGTTTGTTTACAATGACCAAGTGTGATATAGGATCAAATGCCTTAGCCAGGTCAAGGGAGGAAGTATGCACCATTCTTCCCTCATCCATTACCCTGTTGACCTTCTCAAAGAAGTCCACCAGGGTGAGTGATTATGATCTGCACTTGAATAAACCAAATTGGGCTGGATCCAGTGTTGGAAGGTTTCCTATGTCATTATTAATCATTTCCAAGATAATTCTTTCCATGGCTTTGCTTTTGGGACTACTCAGGCTTATGGGTCTGAAGTTAACATGGTCCATTCATGGCTTGCCCTTGTGCATAGGGATGGCCATTGCAGGTCTTCATTCATGTAGCATAAAGCCTGCCTCAAGGCTACTGTTTAATAATGACTCCAGTGGTCCTGATAGGTCATGTTTGATGCTATTTAGGAGGCATCCTGGGATATTATCTTGGCCCATTGATGCAGTGTTCTTGGTCCTGGAGAGTGCATTTATGACCTGCTCCCTAGTGATAGTTGTGGGAGATATGTTTGATTGTACTTCCTTTTGGGTGGAGGGAGGTCAAATTAGAGCTGAATTGGTTGGCCAGTAGATTTGATATATCATCTGGCTCCATGTAGGTGGCTCCGTTTACAATTAGTTCTGCACACTGTTGTGCACTGCCTTTTAGATTGCAGACATAGCTTAACTATTTACAGTTGAATGATGTCTCCTTGTGTTTCTGTAGCTACATCCTACTGACGCCTCTAGGTGTCAAACATTGCTTTTTCGTGTTTGCATTAATAATTTCAAAAGCATGCAACAAACAATTAAAATATTCCATCATAAAGCTTAAACAGTGGCACACACAATTGTATTGATATTTGATCTTTGTCTAGTGCAGGAAAAGAGAGATTAATTGCTCACTTAATATTTATTTATATTGTCATAAATGTCATGTGTTTCTAAATATCTTAGCAACCAATGATAGACAGAACTGCTTAGCCTCATATGAAAGCTTTCAGGTTAATGAAAAAACGCTGCTGACAGTGTGTGGGAAACTTGAGTGGTTGCTTTGATACTGCAAGTTGTTTATAAAATATTACAAACTTAATAGTTCAATTGTTTGTTAATTCCTATCTAAAGGCCAAAGGCCATTCAAAACATAGATTCCTCAATGAATGCATATACCCTGGGACCCAACCATATATATACATTCATTGAAGAGTCTGTGTTTTGAATATCTGCAAAGAAGAAGACTGTTAAGTATGTAAAGTAACCCTATTCAAAAGCTGAATAAATGACTGTGCTGAATAGTTTACTCTTAGACTGTCCTTGAATCCTCAAATTTGTAATTAAAATATGCATATCTGGTTAATATGCCTGTATTCAACAATTCAATATTTAGTAGAGATTGATATTCTTCACTCCAGTGGCCCTTGTATTACTCCTCAGATATAAGTCACTGTGTTTCCTGTAACTTATAAAATCCAGTTTAAGACATAGAGCTTAAAAATACTACCATTTAAAAAAAATAGTTTGTTCTGAAGAGTTTGCCAGGCATTTACACTTTTAAAGTAATCCCTGTGGTTCCAGAGTTATGAACATTTGCTTGAAATGTAAGGACATATACAATTCTAGCAAAAAGCTTAGGCTCCACCCATTGAAAGTTACAGTGCAGATTTCCAGAGGTCCTCTGGATGGAATGAGATGAAAAAGCTTTAGGGCTGTTCTTCACTTGGGAGGCTATTTTTACCTCAAAATTGGCTTTCGTAGACACTGCCATTGGCTTTAAACCATGCCTCAGTGATTGCACAGATGTCTGCATTCTCCAGGGTGAGGCGAGCTTGGAGGGAGAGGAGTTTCTTCTTTAGGTACCTGGCATTGAGTAGTAACACATTTATATTCCCTTGGAATGTTTTTACGTTGTCAGAAGGTTTGGGGGAGGACAATGTTTCAGCCGCTATTTAAAGGACTAGAGGGAACAGGCACGCACCATTATTTGCAAAACAGTGTGGTCTGTCAACCATATCCTCCCATGTAGACAAATATTGAACCCGCATGGAATGACATCAGAAGCTAAGCCAATTATTAAAGTCAATCATTGTCTGTTCATACACTGGCATCGTCCTTGGTGAAGGTAGAATGCTGCTCAGTGCTAGGCTCTCCAGCCTGGGGCACATAATCTGAGAGCCGCATAATGTCTCTTTTATTATATCATCAAGGGTGGTACTTCTTGAGTTGTCTGTACCCACATGAACTATGTCTGAGTCATAGTGGTACTTGCAGTCCAGTGGCCTGACTGTGTGTGTGATATGGGGGGATCCTGGCCCCTGATAGAAAACTAACTGTGACTTTCTCCTTAATCAGCCGGGTGAATGGGACATCTGTACATCTCACCATGTTGCCTCCTATGACTAGAATATTGGGTTCTGTGGTGGCTTGTTTTATGGGCTGTGAAGTTGGGTCTCCATGTGGGGGTGGCTGTACATGCTGTGATGAGTGTTGTTTTGGTAGAGTGCTTTTGGGGTTGCTGAGGATATTTATTGTAGTCCCAATGTCTGGTGGTCTTTGGGGGTTTAGGAAGATTACCTTTAAGTGCCTCAGCATGTTTGGGTCTGTGCATATGATCCATACTGTACATGGTGGGCATAGAGTGCACATTTCTGACAACCTAATTTGTAGTATCAGTGCTTCAGTGCTTATATGTGAGAGCTTTATTTCAACAGATGCTGTGTAACACATCTGTCATATACCTTATCACTTTTGTTTAAGAATAATTTGGCTGTCAGCAAACATAAGGCTGCAGAGATAGCAGGAAAGTTCACATCCATAGTTACTGGCACTCTTTAGGTAATTTGTACATTGTTGCAGGAGTATAGAATAGCAAGAGGAGTATTTATTCCAAAACACATGGAACTAGTTGCTGTTTGCACAACCAAGTAAAAGGGATGTCTGAAGTATGGTTTAAGAGGGAAAATATCAGTTCAAGGTGCCTGCATCTGTACAAGGCATTGCCAAATCCTTCTGCACAGAGCCAAGCTTCACACAAACCAAGATGAGATGCACATGTCACAAGCAGAGCAGTGAAATCAGAGGAGTAGCAAGAAAAGAACGAGCAGCAGGATGAAGTCTTGGAAACTCTAAGTGGTAACACAAGATGTTTAGAGGATAAAACAAGAAATAAGTCATGGCAAAGACACCACGTCCAAAGACAGAGGGGAATGAGAAAGGTAAAATTTGTAAAATGAATAGTGAGCAAGAATAAACAGAAGCTATGTACATTATTTACAGGAAGAATAAGCACAGTGGTAACCAGAAGAGTATCAGTGTAAATGAGCTGTTGTGAGAAACACTGCCTGGTGAGGAAACTAACCTAGTGCAGAGTAGTGCTGATTAAGGGATATGTCCTGCATTCAGGATGAAGCCTGCACTTAGCATAGTTAGCATGTTTGGTGAGATAGTGCAGAATGGATGAAGTAAGGTAAAGGTATTCAAGGTGCTAGGAGTTGATGAAGTGACACATTTTATTAGATAAGGTCTGCAGCGATGATAAGTTTTGGTCAGATGAGTTGCAAATGATGATAAGTCATAACCAAGCTGCACAAGCAGGATATCTTTCCTAATGCTTGCCCCATTAGCTGATGATGAAAGGAATTGGAATATTTTCTGAACACAGAAAAGGACAAAAGGACATGGCTGGTTTTAGATCTACATCTTTAATAAACTTCTGAAAGTTAATAAACTGCTTGAGCAACATGTCTAGGTGGTGTCAATAATCTTGTGCAGGTCCAAAAGCCTGAGGTAGCCAGCAGCTTTGGAAAGTCTTTTCTTAATACCAAACAGCATAGCCTCATTTTATTGGGTGGGGGCTTAGGAGAAGATTTTTGAGGGTGAGCCACTGGTTTAGATCTAGAGATTTAGTTTGCAGTTGGGTTTGGATTACCTGGTGTGACGGGCTGGATCTGTAGATAACAATTTCATCGGCATATAAGAGAATTGTAACTGGTTTAGCTCAAGGGGTGATTTAATTTTAAAAATAGATAGGCTGTATGTCACAGAGACAAGTCAGTCTTCACAATAAAGACTCAATCTGCTAGTCAGGAAGTCTTTAAAACAGACAGCAGTTTCAAGGTTCATGCTAATGTCTAGGAGATGGACTAGTAATACTGAGGGATCCACCATGTCAAAGTCTCCAGTCAGGTCAATTAAAATAGCACCAGTAAGATTTCCTTTATCCATGTCAGTCAGGACATTGTCAGTTAGAGTCAAAGGACAGCCACTGCACTCTTTCCTGACCAAAAGATGTCTTCTTTGTTGGAGACCAAATGATATTTTTCCAGATATGAGGGAAGTTGGTTAGAAATTAGTTTCCCAAGTATTTTGCTAAAGTTAGGAAATATGGCTATGGGATAGTAGTGGTTGGTAAAGGAGGGTTTTGTATCTTTAGGAACAGGTCTGATGAAGGCTTACTTCTAGACTGTGGACATGGTGTGGGTTGTAGGATTAAGGTTAAAGATATACTTTTGGGGGGAGACCATGTACTTGCTACAGTGATAAAAAAACAAAGGTACAAGCTGTCTGGTTCAGAGGGAAAGTCAAGTAGGATTTGTTCAAGTAATGGAGTAATTTGCTTGTCAGTGGTTTTAATAAAGGATAATGGGGGAGGTTACTCTTGGAGGGTGTGCTCTATATGGGAAGGACAGGAAGAATGCTGTGTGTAGAGGGGAGGTTGAAGAATTTCTTTTCAGGAAGTCAAAAAGTGAAGATTTTGCATGACAGATAATGTCTTTTTGAGGAAAGTTCATTTGAAGAATCTATCCCAGAGATTATGGGCAGTGCAGTGGTGCAGCAGTTAGCATTGCCACCTCACAGCAAGAAGTTATCCAGTTAGAGTTTCAGCTGGGTGCCTTCTGTGTGGAGTCTGCATGTCCTCCCTGTGTTTGCATAGGTCTCCTCCCACATTCCAAAGACAAGCGTCTGGAGCATTTCTCCCTGGGCCTCCATTGAAAATGGGCTCTGTCCCAGTTGGACTTTCCTGGCAAACAAATGTTAAATAAAATAAAATAAAAAATAATGTTGTATTAAATTTACCTCAGAATTTTCTAGGAGAGTGTAGGAGTGTCATTTGTTTAGATATGAGGTATTTGGCTTTTTGCCTTTGGTTGCTTGTTTGATGATATTTTATAAGTTGGTATAGTGGCGTAGTGTTATCTGTTTGTGATTGATGGATCTTTTTTCCCTATCCTCTTAGGCTTCTATTCAGACCTGCATTAAGGTTTCCAATTGTTTGTTGAGACATTCAGTGTTGGTATGTTTATACAGTCTAGTGACTGTGAGAAAGTAAGTATTCTGAAGAGTTAGGATAGGGACTTGGATCTGATGGAGATAATCTTTGGGAGATGTTGGATTTTCAAATTTTATATGTAGAATGTTATAGGAAGTGGTCACTGAAGGTTGGTGGGTGGGTGGAGGAAGACATGTTGGAAGGGTGGGAGGTTATAATGAGGTCTAAGAGTAAGTTGCAGTTTGTTTTGAGATTAGGTCTGGATAGCCCGTTACTAGTTGGACTAGTTTGAGTCAACAAGAATTTCAGACATACTATGCTTGATGGGGCCAAGAAAATTAAGGTTAAAATTACCTGGGATAATGATATGATTTCTAGGAGTTGATGCAGCTAGAATGTTACCAGAAGAGCTTTGAATTTTGTAATTGTAGCAGTATAATGAAAATGAAATCACATGAACACACAGGTATTCCAGCATATAAGAATATAATTTTAATGTGTGTGTGTGTGTGTGTGTGTGTGTGTGTGTGTGTGTGTGTGTGTGTGTGTGTGTGTGTGTGTGTGTCTACATTTATTCATGACAGCATGTCTTTGAGAATTGGTCATAATGATATCCATATCAGATGTGCAATACCTGATACCTCAGATGTCAACATTTTGAAAATTAAACTGCAATTTCTACAAATAACAGTGAATTCTGCAATCTGCTGTTATGTGTGTGTGTGTGTGTTTTTGTGATGGGGGATACTCCTAACTTTTATAATTTTGTATGTGGTCTATACTCCCCTAATCATACTCAGTTTCTGTGTTCTGAATATGTAATGCAGAAAAAACAGCCAATAGATGTTGAGATTACAGGCCAATAAATACCCAGGTCTAAATGCTAATGTATGTTTGAAACCCACCCTAAAAAGGCATATGTTGAACCATTAATATGATTGGTCACCTCCTCTATGCTTTTTTTGATTGGTGGTTAATTACCTTTAAATGAATTGTAATGATGATTTTATGTATGGATCTGATGATGTGTTATTTACGTGAAAGCACTTATCCGGTTTTATTGTTTTGTTGCTTTTAGCCATGGTAGCCTTGCTGGTTTTTACTGAGTTTCTCTATTTTGAGGATCACACATCCTTAGACTTTCAATATGCACTTATGATCAGATCCCAGGGTTATAGATTAGCTAGATTTACCACAGAGATGGAACCCTTTCTAAGAAACCTGAACAATTTGGAGAATAATTTCCTTATGAGAGGCTATGAAAGTCAGATGTTTAAAAACATCCTGGAACCCATTACAAAACTAAAAACAATTGAAACACCTTCGCTCAGCCTCACTATTAGGAGAATATTAAGAAATTCCATGGAGAATAACAAATGCAAAAATAGCTGCATCTTGACATACACTCTGGATTATCGCAGTATCAAAAATGCTATTAAAGAAAACTGGGCAATAGTCACAGAAAACTCTTATCTGATATACATCTTAGGTGAAGCCTCATCCTTTGTTTAGAGGAAGGCCAGGAGCAAGGTGATAGTTTTTATTATTCTTATTTAAAGAAAATCATTAAGACCAGTGCGGCGGGTGACTATAACACTACAAAAGTAATTTACAGAGCCATACATATACATATACCATCAGAGGATGTTGCTAATAACTTTAATAATGTCTTCACTGAGACTATCCAGGCCCTAGCCAGTCAACTACCTTGGTGTTCCTCCAACTTACAGTTTCCCATTCCCAGTACCCAATTCTCCTTTACCCTCCTTCCAGTCTCTACATCCATTATCTGTTCTCTAATCAAAAAACTAAAATCCACTACCCCATCTTCTGACCATCTCCCTGCTGAGTACCTACAAAAAGCTGCAAACATCATAGCATATCCCATTTCCATTCTTATCAACCATAGCATATCAGAAGCCACAGTCCCCTCTCTCTGGAAATCTTCTCATGTCATACCTCTCCATAAAGGTGGTAGCTCCACCAATCTCTCCAATTATAGACCTATAGCTATCTTATCACCACTGGCCAAAATTATGGAAAAGTGCATCCATAAGTAGCTTCTGCAATATCTAATCCAGAACCATCTACTGGCAAAATCTCAGCATGGCTTTTGACCACATCATAGTACCACCACAGCTCTTCTGACCTTCTCTGATGTTATTAACTATGACAGAAACAACAATAGACCATCCTCAGCCCTTTTTCTAGATCTCTCAAAGGCTTTTGATATGGTTAACCACCAACTACTTATTTCCACCCTGGAAGCAATTTCCTTAGACAATCATTCTATCCAGTGGTTTCAATCATATCTTTGCAATAGACAACAAGCCGTCCTATGGCAAAATAAACTATCCAACCTCATTCCCAATACCCTTGGAGTCCCCCAGGGATCTATTCTGGGTCCTCTTTTGTTTTCCATTTTTATCAATGACCTCCATTTGGCCATTCCAGATGCAAATTGCATTCAATACATAGATGACTCTAAATTAATCTGCTCAGCCACCTCCCAACCAGTATTGGAGACACTAACCCAAAATACCTTTAATATAGTCGAAAACAGGCTTTCTGAGCATCGACTAATTTTAAATCCAAATAAAACTAAGCTCCTACTTTTCTCTCCCACCCAAATGTCCTCTGTTTTACCCTTCTCTATAAAATCAAATAATGGTACCACAATATCTCCCGATGTGTGCACAAAACTTCTTGGAGTTTTGGTTGATAACAGTCTCAAATTTGATAAGTTTGTCAACCAAACTATTAAAACCATTCACACAAAACTTGGTACATTATATAGGATTAAACCTTTTCTTACCCCACCTGCTAGAATAGCCATAACCCATTCTCATTTACTCTCTTCCCTTTTCTATGCCTCCCCTCTACTTACCAACTTAAACAAATGTGATCTTAATAAACTCTCCACCTGTTATACCCACATAGCTAGATTTGCTACTGGTATGCCTTACCACCTGTAAATCACCATACCACATTT